>NW_026060239.1:600000-900000 GCF_024166365.1 Elephas maximus indicus | reverse complement strand
AAAAGTAACTCCTAACCCTAACCCGAACCCTAAACCTAACCTTAACACTAACCTGAACACAAAATCAAACTCTAGCCCTAACCATAATAACCCTCGCCCCATCCTAAATTTCATCCAACCCTAACCTTAACCCTAACCCTAAACCTAACCCAAACCCTAACCTTAAACCAAACTCTAACCATAACGCTACTCCACCTCTTACCCTAAAACTAAGCCTTACATTAGCCCTGAATCTAACCCCAGACCTAGTCCGAATTCTAACCATAGACCTAATCCTAACACTAACCCAAACTCTAAGCTTGATCCTAAATAGAACACTAACTCTAATTCGAAACCTGAACCTAAACCGAAATCTTACGCTACACCTAACCCTAAACCTAACCCTAACTCTAATCCTAAACATAACACTTACCCTAAACCCTCACCTTAACTGTGAAACTAACCATAACCCTCACCCTAAACCCTAACAATATCCCCCAACCATAACCCTATGGCTATCCCTAAACCGAACACTAACCTGAATCCCTAAGCCCTAACGATAACACTAACGCTAACCCAAACCCTAACCCCTAACACCAAAGCCTAACCCAAACCTTAACACTAACTCTCACCCTAACTCTAACACTAACCCTAAACCTAATCATAAACCTAACCCTAACCCTAACCCAAAACTAAGCATGACCAGAACCACAATGACTAACCGGAACCCTCACCCAAACCCTAACCCTAAACTAAAACTGTAACCCCTAACACCTTACCAGAACCATAATCCTAACCCTACCCAAACCTAACCCTAAACCTCACCCTCACCCCAACCACAACGCCTAACACAAACCGTGACCCTAACCCTATCCGTAACACTAAACTTAACCCTAACCTAAAACCTAAAACTAACCCTAAAGCTAAACAGAACCCGTAAACTTTACCCTAACACGAAACACAACCTTAACACTAACCTGAAACCTAAACCAAACCTTAGCCATAACCCTAACCCTAACCCTCACCCTCACCTTGTCTTAAACTTCACCGTATCCCTAACCTAAAGCTCACCCGAACTCTAAATCTGTCCCTACCCCGCAACCTAACCCTAATCTTAACCTTGGCCCACCTGTAACCCTAAAACTAACCGTTACAATAACTCTGATCCGAAACCTCACCCTAAACCTCATCCGAATCCTAACCCTGACCGTAATCCTAACCCTGACCGTAACCCTAACCTAACCTTAACCCTAACTTTAACCCTGCCATAAACTCAAACCTAACCCTCACCCCTAACAATAACTCTAACCCTAACCCTAAAACGAACCCTCACCTTTAACCAAAATTTCACCCTACCCATCACCCTAAACCTACCCTAACTTCATGGCAATCCTAACCTTAACCTAAATTAAACCTAACCCTGAACCTACCTCTAACCCTAACCCTAACCCTAAACCTAACCCCATCCCTAACCCTGACCCTAACGTGAACCCTAACCCCTAACCCTAACCCTAACTCTCACACTTAACATAAACTTCACCCTAACCCTAACCCTAAAACTAAACATAATACTCAATCTCCCCCAACTCTGACCCTGACCCTAATCCTAACCATAAACCTAACCCTAACCCTAAACTTAACCCTAACCCTGTCCCTAACTCTATCTCTAACCCTAATCCTAACCTTAAAACTTACCCTACACACTCAGCTTCAATGGAAACCTAGCACTAACCCTCACACTAACATCTAAACCTAAACCCTACCCTTAACCTAAGCCTATCTCTAACCTTAACCTAGCCCTAAACCTAACCATGACTTAACCCTAACACTTACCCTAACCCTAAAACTAATCTTAACCCTAAACCTAATCCTAACCTTAACCCTAACCCTAACGCCTAATGCTGAGGCTAAGCTCAACCCTCACCCTTAACTTAAACCTCACCCTAACTCTAACCCTAAACCGAACCCTAACCCTAAACCGAACCCTATCCCTAAAGCTCACCCTAAACCTCACCCTAACATTAATCCAAACACCAAAACCTAACCCTCACACTAATACTAACCCTCAACCTAACCCTAACCTATTCCTAAACTTCACTCAAACACCTAACTCTAATATTTACCCTAAACCTAATCTTATCCTTCACCCTAAACCTAAGCCTAACCCTAAAACTAAACCGAACCCTAAACTATTCTCTCACTCGAGCCAAAACCTAAACCTAACCCTAAGCCTCAATCTAACCCTGACCCTAACCGAGAAACCGTAAAACATCAGCTTAACCGTCAACCTAACACTAACCCTCACACGAACCCTAACCCTTTCCCTAAACCTAAGCCTATCCCTAATCCTAACCCTAACCCTGACCTAAACTTAACCCTTACCCTAACCCTAAACTTAACCCTAACCTTAACTCTACCCTAACCCTAACCCTTACAATCACTCTAAAGCTGAGCCTAACCCTACACCCTAACTCTAACTCTAAACCTAACCCTAACCTAGCCCTACCTTTGACCCTAAACCAAGCCTTAACCCTAAACTTCTCCCTACCCTAACCTAACCCTAAACCAAATTCTAATACTAAGCTTAATCCTAACTCTAACCTTAACCCTAACCCTTACACTAACCCTCACTATTACCTGAAAATTCACCCTAACCCTAACCCTAACCCTAACTCTAACTCTAACCCTAACCATAGCACCTACCCTAAACCCTCACCTTAACTGTAAACCTAACCCTAACCCTCACCCTCACCCTAACCTCTAACCGTATCCCCAAATCTAAACCTAACGCTATCCCTAAACTTGTCCCTAACTGTAACCCAAACACAAACAGTAACCCTAATCTAACACTAACCCTAAACTTAACCCTACCCTAACCATAAACCTAACCCTAACGCCCTAAACCTAACCTCTAACACTAAGTATAATCCTCACCGTAATCCTAACCCTTTTCTTAACCCTCACCCTGAACCTAAACGTCACTCTAACCCTGAACGTAAATCTAACATTAACACTAAAAGTAACTCCTAACCCTAACGCGAACCCTAAACCTAACGTTAACACTAACCTGAACACAAAATCAAACTCTAGCCCTAACCATAATAACCCTCGCCCCATCCTAAATTTCATCCAACCCTAACCTTAACCCTAAACCTAAACCTAACCCAAACCCTAACCTTAAACCAAACTCTAACCATAACGCTACTCCACCTCTTACCCTAAAACTAAGCCTTACATTAGCCCTGAATCTAACCCCAGACCTAGTCCAAATTCTAACCGTAGACCTAATCCTAACACTAACCCAAACTCTAAGCTTGATCCTAAATAGAACACTAACTCTAATTCGAAAACTGAACCTAAACCGAAATCTTACGCTACACCTAACCCTAAACCTAACCCTAACTCTAATCCTAAACATAACACTTACCCTAAACCCTCACCTTAACTGTGAAACTAACCATAACCCTCACCCTAAACCCTAACAATATCCCCCAACCATAACACTATGGCTATCCCTAAACCGAACACTAACCTGAATCCCTAAGCCCTAACGATAACACTAACGCTAACCCAAACCCTAACCCCTAACACCAAAGCCTAACCCAAACCTTAACACTAACTCTCACCCTAACTCTAACACTAACCCTAAACCTAATCATAAACCTAACCCTAACCCAAAACTAAGCATGACCAGAACCACAATGACTAACCGGAACCCTCACCCAAACCCTAACCCTAAACTAAAACTGTAACCCCTAACACCTTACCAGAACCATAATCCTAACCCTACCCAAACCTAACCCTAAACCTCACCCTCACCCCAACCACAACGCCTAACACAAACCGTGACCCTAACCCTATCCGTAACACTAAACTTAACCCTAACCTAAAACCTAAAACTAACCCTAAAGCTAAACAGAACCCGTAAACTTTACCCTAACACGAAACACAACCTTAACACTAACCTGAAACCTAAACCAAACCTTAGCCATAACCCTAACCCTAACCCTCACCCTCACCCTGTCTTAAACTTCACCGTATCCCTAACCTAAAGCTCACCCGAACTCTAAATCTGTCCCTACCCCGCAACCTAACCCTAATCTTAACCTTGGCCCACCTGTAACCCTAAAACTAACCGTTACAATAACTCTGATCCGAAACCTCACCCTAAACCTAATCCGAATCCTAACCCTGACCGTAATCCTAACCCTGACCGTAACCCTAACCTAACCTTAACCCTAACTTTAACCCTGCCATAAACTCAAACCTAACCCTCACCCCTAACAATAACTCTAACCCTAACCCTAAAACGAACCCTCACCATTAACCAAAATTTCACCCTACCCATCACCCTAAACCTACCCTAACTTCATGGCAATCCTAACCTTAACCTAAATTAAACCTAACCCTGAACCTACCTCTAACCCTAACCCTAACCCTAAACCTAACCCCATCCCTAACCCTGACCCTAACGTGAACCCTAACCCCTAACCCTAACCCTAACTCTCACACTTAACATAAACTTCACCCTAACCCTAACCCTAAAACTAAACATAATACTCAATCTCCCCCAACTCTGACCCTGACCCTAATCCTAACCATAAACCTAACCCTAACCCTAAACTTAACCCTAACCCTGTCCCTAACTCTATCTCTAACCCTAATCCTAACCTTAAAACTTACCCTACACACTCAGCTTCAATGGAAACCTAGCACTAACCCTCACACTAACATCTAAACCTAAACCCTACCCTTAACCTAAGCCTATCTCTAACCTTAACCTAGCCCTAAACCTAACCATGACTTAACCCTAACACTTACCCTAACCCTAAAACTAATCTTAACCCTAAACCTAATCCTAACCTTAACCCTAACCCTAACGCCTAATGCTGAGGCTAAGCTCAACCCTCACCCTTAACTTAAACCTCACCCTAACTCTAACCCTAAACCGAACCCTATCCCTAAAGCTCACCCTAAACCTGACCCTAACATTAATCCAAACACCAAAACCTAACCCTCACACTAATACTAACCCTCAACCTAACCCTAACCTGATCCTAACCTTCACTCAAACACCTAACTCTAATATTTACCCTAAACCTAATCTTATCCTTCACCCTAAACCTAAGCCTAACCCTAAACCGAGAAACCGTAAAACATCAGCTTAACCGTCAACCTAACACTAACCCTCACACGAACCCTAACCCTTTCCCTAAACCTAAGCCTATCCCTAATCCTAACCCTAACCCTGACCTAAACTTAACCCTTACCCTAACCCTAAACTTAACCCTAACCTTAACTCTCCCCTAACCCTAACCCTTACAATCACTCTAAAGCTGACCCTAACCCTACACCCTAACTCTAACTCTAAACCTAACCCTAACCTAGCCCTACCTTTGACCGTAAACCAAGCCTTAACCCTAACCTTCTCCCTACCCTAACCTAACCCTAAACCAAATTCTAATACTAAGCTTAATCCTAACTCTAACCTTAACCCTAACCCTTACACTAACCCTCACTATTACCTGAAAATTCACCCTAACCCTAACCCTAACTCTAACTCTAACCCTAACCATAGCACCTACCCTAAAGCCTCACCTTAACTGTAAACCTAACCCTAACCCTCACCCTCACCCTAACCTCTAACCGTATCCCCAAATCTAAACCTAACGCTATCCCTAAACTTGTCCCTAACTGTAACCCAAACACAAACAGTAACCCTAATCTAACACTAACCCTAAACTTACCCCTACCCTAACCATAAACCTAACCCTAACGCCCTAAACCTAACCTCTAACACTAAGTATAATCCTCACCGTAATCCTAACCCTTTTCTTAACCCTCACCCTGAACCTAAACGTCACTCTAACCCTGAACCTAAATCTAACATTAACACTAAAAGTAACTCCTAACCCTAACGCGAACCCTAAACCTAACCTTAACACTAACCTGAACACAAAATCAAACTCTAGCCCTAACCATAATAACCCTCGCCCCATCCTAAATTTCATCCAACCCTAACCTTAACCCTAAACCTAAACCTAACCCAAACCCTAACCTTAAACCAAACTCTAACCATAACGCTACTCCACCTCTTACCCTAAAACTAAGCCTTACATTAGCCCTGAATCTAACCCCAGACCTAGTCCGAATTCTAACCGTAGACCTAATCCTAACACTAACCCAAACTCTAAGCTTGATCCTAAATAGAACACTAACTCTAATTCGAAACCTGAACCTAAACCGAAATCTTACGCTACACCTAACCCTAAACCTAACCCTAACTCTAATCCTAAACATAACACTTACCCTAAACCCTCACCTTAACTGTGAAACTAACCATAACCCTCACCCTAAACCCTAACAATATCCCCCAACCATAACCCTATGGCTATCCCTAAACCGAACACTAACCTGAATCCCTAAGCCCTAACGATAACACTAACGCTAACCCAAACCCTAACCCCTAACACCAAAGCCTAACCCAAACCTTAACACTAACTCTCACCCTAACTCTAACACTAACCCTAAACCTAATCATAAACCTAACCCTAACCTTAACCCAAAACTAAGCATGACCAGAACCACAATGACTAACCGGAACCCTCACCCAAACCCTAACCCTAAACTAAAACTGTAACCCCTAACACCTTACCAGAACCATAATCCTAACCCTACCCAAACCTAACCCTAAACCTCACCCTCACCCCAACCACAACGCCTAACACAAACCGTGACCCTAACCCTATCCGTAACACTAAACTTAACCCTAACCTAAAACCTAAAACTAACCCTAAAGCTAAACAGAACCCGTAAACTTTACCCTAACACGAAACACAACCTTAACACTAACCTGAAACCTAAACCAAACCTTAGCCATAACCCTAACCCTAACCCTCACCCTCACCCTATCTTAAACTTCACCGTATCCCTAACCTAAAGCTCACCCGAACTCTAAACCTGTCCCTACCCCGCAACCTAACCCTAATCTTAACCTTGGCCCACCTGCAACCCTAAAACTAACCGTTACAATAACTCTGATCCGAAACCTCACCCTAAACCTCATCCGAATCCTAACCCTGACCGTAATCCTAACCCTGACCGTAACCCTAACCTAACCTTAACCCTAACTTTAACCCTGCCATAAACTCAAACCTAACCCTCACCCCTAACAATAACTCTAACCCTAACCCTAAAACGAACCCTCACCTTTAACCAAAATTTCACCCTACCCATCACCCTAAACCTACCCTAACTTCATGGCAATCCTAACCTTAACCTAAATTAAACCTAACCCTGAACCTACCTCTAACCCTAACCCTAACCCTAAACCTAACCCCATCCCTAACCCTGACCCTAACGTGAACCCTAACCCCTAACCCTAACCCTAACTCTCACACTTAACATAAACTTCACCCTAACCCTAACCCTAAAACTAAACATAATACTCAATCTCCCCCAACTCTGACCCTGACCCTAATCCTAACCATAAACCTAACCCTAACCCTAAACTTAACCCTAACCCTGTCCCTAACTCTATCTCTAACCCTAATCCTAACCTTAAAACTTACCCTACACACTCAGCTTCAATGGAAACCTAGCACTAACCCTCACACTAACATCTAAACCTAAACCCTACCCTTAACCTAAGCCTATCTCTAACCTTAACCTAGCCCTAAACCTAACCATGACTTAACCCTAACACTTACCCTAACCCTAAAACTAATCTTAACCCTAAACCTAATCCTAACCTTAACCCTAACCCTAACGCCTAATGCTGAGGCTAAGCTCAACCCTCACCCTTAACTTAAACCTCACCCTAACTCTAACCCTAAACCGAACCCTAACCCTAAACCGAACCCTATCCCTAAAGCTCACCCTAAACCTCACCCTAACATTAATCCAAACACCAAAACCTAACCCTCACACTAATACTAACCCTCAACCTAACCCTAACCTATTCCTAAACTTCACTCAAACACCTAACTCTAATATTTACCCTAAACCTAATCTTATCCTTCACCCTAAACCTAAGCCTAACCCTAAAACTAAACCGAACCCTAAACTATTCTCTCACTCGAGCCAAAACCTAAACCTAACCCTAAGCCTCAATCTAACCCTGACCCTAACCGAGAAACCGTAAAACATCAGCTTAACCGTCAACCTAACACTAACCCTCACACGAACCCTAACCCTTTCCCTAAACCTAAGCCTATCCCTAATCCTAACCCTAACCCTGACCTAAACTTAACCCTTACCCTAACCCTAAACTTAACCCTAACCTTAACTCTACCCTAACCCTAACCCTTACAATCACTCTAAAGCTGAGCCTAACCCTACACCCTAACTCTAACTCTAAACCTAACCCTAACCTAGCCCTACCTTTGACCCTAAACCAAGCCTTAACCCTAAACTTCTCCCTACCCTAACCTAACCCTAAACCAAATTCTAATACTAAGCTTAATCCTAACTCTAACCTTAACCCTAACCCTTACACTAACCCTCACTATTACCTGAAAATTCACCCTAACCCTAACCCTAACCCTAACTCTAACTCTAACCCTAACCATAGCACCTACCCTAAACCCTCACCTTAACTGTAAACCTAACCCTAACCCTCACCCTCACCCTAACCTCTAACCGTATCCCCAAATCTAAACCTAACGCTATCCCTAAACTTGTCCCTAACTGTAACCCAAACACAAACAGTAACCCTAATCTAACACTAACCCTAAACTTAACCCTACCCTAACCATAAACCTAACCCTAACGCCCTAAACCTAACCTCTAACACTAAGTATAATCCTCACCGTAATCCTAACCCTTTTCTTAACCCTCACCCTGAACCTAAACGTCACTCTAACCCTGAACGTAAATCTAACATTAACACTAAAAGTAACTCCTAACCCTAACGCGAACCCTAAACCTAACGTTAACACTAACCTGAACACAAAATCAAACTCTAGCCCTAACCATAATAACCCTCGCCCCATCCTAAATTTCATCCAACCCTAACCTTAACCCTAAACCTAAACCTAACCCAAACCCTAACCTTAAACCAAACTCTAACCATAACGCTACTCCACCTCTTACCCTAAAACTAAGCCTTACATTAGCCCTGAATCTAACCCCAGACCTAGTCCAAATTCTAACCGTAGACCTAATCCTAACACTAACCCAAACTCTAAGCTTGATCCTAAATAGAACACTAACTCTAATTCGAAAACTGAACCTAAACCGAAATCTTACGCTACACCTAACCCTAAACCTAACCCTAACTCTAATCCTAAACATAACACTTACCCTAAACCCTCACCTTAACTGTGAAACTAACCATAACCCTCACCCTAAACCCTAACAATATCCCCCAACCATAACACTATGGCTATCCCTAAACCGAACACTAACCTGAATCCCTAAGCCCTAACGATAACACTAACGCTAACCCAAACCCTAACCCCTAACACCAAAGCCTAACCCAAACCTTAACACTAACTCTCACCCTAACTCTAACACTAACCCTAAACCTAATCATAAACCTAACCCTAACCCTAACCCAAAACTAAGCATGACCAGAACCACAATGACTAACCGGAACCCTCACCCAAACCCTAACCCTAAACTAAAACTGTAACCCCTAACACCTTACCAGAACCATAATCCTAACCCTACCCAAACCTAACCCTAAACCTCACCCTCACCCCAACCACAACGCCTAACACAAACCGTGACCCTAACCCTATCCGTAACACTAAACTTAACCCTAACCTAAAACCTAAAACTAACCCTAAAGCTAAACAGAACCCGTAAACTTTACCCTAACACGAAACACAACCTTAACACTAACCTGAAACCTAAACCAAACCTTAGCCATAACCCTAACCCTAACCCTCACCCTCACCCTGTCTTAAACTTCACCGTATCCCTAACCTAAAGCTCACCCGAACTCTAAATCTGTCCCTACCCCGCAACCTAACCCTAATCTTAACCTTGGCCCACCTGTAACCCTAAAACTAACCGTTACAATAACTCTGATCCGAAACCTCACCCTAAACCTAATCCGAATCCTAACCCTGACCGTAATCCTAACCCTGACCGTAACCCTAACCTAACCTTAACCCTAACTTTAACCCTGCCATAAACTCAAACCTAACCCTCACCCCTAACAATAACTCTAACCCTAACCCTAAAACGAACCCTCACCATTAACCAAAATTTCACCCTACCCATCACCCTAAACCTACCCTAACTTCATGGCAATCCTAACCTTAACCTAAATTAAACCTAACCCTGAACCTACCTCTAACCCTAACCCTAACCCTAAACCTAACCCCATCCCTAACCCTGACCCTAACGTGAACCCTAACCCCTAACCCTAACCCTAACTCTCACACTTAACATAAACTTCACCCTAACCCTAACCCTAAAACTAAACATAATACTCAATCTCCCCCAACTCTGACCCTGACCCTAATCCTAACCATAAACCTAACCCTAACCCTAAACTTAACCCTAACCCTGTCCCTAACTCTATCTCTAACCCTAATCCTAACCTTAAAACTTACCCTACACACTCAGCTTCAATGGAAACCTAGCACTAACCCTCACACTAACATCTAAACCTAAACCCTACCCTTAACCTAAGCCTATCTCTAACCTTAACCTAGCCCTAAACCTAACCATGACTTAACCCTAACACTTACCCTAACCCTAAAACTAATCTTAACCCTAAACCTAATCCTAACCTTAACCCTAACCCTAACGCCTAATGCTGAGGCTAAGCTCAACCCTCACCCTTAACTTAAACCTCACCCTAACTCTAACCCTAAACCGAACCCTATCCCTAAAGCTCACCCTAAACCTGACCCTAACATTAATCCAAACACCAAAACCTAACCCTCACACTAATACTAACCCTCAACCTAACCCTAACCTGATCCTAACCTTCACTCAAACACCTAACTCTAATATTTACCCTAAACCTAATCTTATCCTTCACCCTAAACCTAAGCCTAACCCTAAACCGAGAAACCGTAAAACATCAGCTTAACCGTCAACCTAACACTAACCCTCACACGAACCCTAACCCTTTCCCTAAACCTAAGCCTATCCCTAATCCTAACCCTAACCCTGACCTAAACTTAACCCTTACCCTAACCCTAAACTTAACCCTAACCTTAACTCTCCCCTAACCCTAACCCTTACAATCACTCTAAAGCTGACCCTAACCCTACACCCTAACTCTAACTCTAAACCTAACCCTAACCTAGCCCTACCTTTGACCGTAAACCAAGCCTTAACCCTAACCTTCTCCCTACCCTAACCTAACCCTAAACCAAATTCTAATACTAAGCTTAATCCTAACTCTAACCTTAACCCTAACCCTTACACTAACCCTCACTATTACCTGAAAATTCACCCTAACCCTAACCCTAACTCTAACTCTAACCCTAACCATAGCACCTACCCTAAACCCTCACCTTAACTGTAAACCTAACCCTAACCCTCACCCTCACCCTAACCTCTAACCGTATCCCCAAATCTAAACCTAACGCTATCCCTAAACTTGTCCCTAACTGTAACCCAAACACAAACAGTAACCCTAATCTAACACTAACCCTAAACTTACCCCTACCCTAACCATAAACCTAACCCTAACGCCCTAAACCTAACCTCTAACACTAAGTATAATCCTCACCGTAATCCTAACCCTTTTCTTAACCCTCACCCTGAACCTAAACGTCACTCTAACCCTGAACCTAAATCTAACATTAACACTAAAAGTAACTCCTAACCCTAACGCGAACCCTAAACCTAACCTTAACACTAACCTGAACACAAAATCAAACTCTAGCCCTAACCATAATAACCCTCGCCCCATCCTAAATTTCATCCAACCCTAACCTTAACCCTAAACCTAAACCTAACCCAAACCCTAACCTTAAACCAAACTCTAACCATAACGCTACTCCACCTCTTACCCTAAAACTAAGCCTTACATTAGCCCTGAATCTAACCCCAGACCTAGTCCGAATTCTAACCGTAGACCTAATCCTAACACTAACCCAAACTCTAAGCTTGATCCTAAATAGAACACTAACTCTAATTCGAAACCTGAACCTAAACCGAAATCTTACGCTACACCTAACCCTAAACCTAACCCTAACTCTAATCCTAAACATAACACTTACCCTAAACCCTCACCTTAACTGTGAAACTAACCATAACCCTCACCCTAAACCCTAACAATATCCCCCAACCATAACCCTATGGCTATCCCTAAACCGAACACTAACCTGAATCCCTAAGCCCTAACGATAACACTAACGCTAACCCAAACCCTAACCCCTAACACCAAAGCCTAACCCAAACCTTAACACTAACTCTCACCCTAACTCTAACACTAACCCTAAACCTAATCATAAACCTAACCCTAACCTTAACCCAAAACTAAGCATGACCAGAACCACAATGACTAACCGGAACCCTCACCCAAACCCTAACCCTAAACTAAAACTGTAACCCCTAACACCTTACCAGAACCATAATCCTAACCCTACCCAAACCTAACCCTAAACCTCACCCTCACCCCAACCACAACGCCTAACACAAACCGTGACCCTAACCCTATCCGTAACACTAAACTTAACCCTAACCTAAAACCTAAAACTAACCCTAAAGCTAAACAGAACCCGTAAACTTTACCCTAACACGAAACACAACCTTAACACTAACCTGAAACCTAAACCAAACCTTAGCCATAACCCTAACCCTAACCCTCACCCTCACCCTATCTTAAACTTCACCGTATCCCTAACCTAAAGCTCACCCGAACTCTAAACCTGTCCCTACCCCGCAACCTAACCCTAATCTTAACCTTGGCCCACCTGCAACCCTAAAACTAACCGTTACAATAACTCTGATCCGAAACCTCACCCTAAACCTCATCCGAATCCTAACCCTGACCGTAATCCTAACCCTGACCGTAACCCTAACCTAACCTTAACCCTAACTTTAACCCTGCCATAAACTCAAACCTAACCCTCACCCCTAACAATAACTCTAACCCTAACCCTAAAACGAACCCTCACCTTTAACCAAAATTTCACCCTACCCATCACCCTAAACCTACCCTAACTTCATGGCAATCCTAACCTTAACCTAAATTAAACCTAACCCTGAACCTACCTCTAACCCTAACCCTAACCCTAAACCTAACCCCATCCCTAACCCTGACCCTAACGTGAACCCTAACCCCTAACCCTAACCCTAACTCTCACACTTAACATAAACTTCACCCTAACCCTAACCCTAAAACTAAACATAATACTCAATCTCCCCCAACTCTGACCCTGACCCTAATCCTAACCATAAACCTAACCCTAACCCTAAACTTAACCCTAACCCTGTCCCTAACTCTATCTCTAACCCTAATCCTAACCTTAAAACTTACCCTACACACTCAGCTTCAATGGAAACCTAGCACTAACCCTCACACTAACATCTAAACCTAAACCCTACCCTTAACCTAAGCCTATCTCTAACCTTAACCTAGCCCTAAACCTAACCATGACTTAACCCTAACACTTACCCTAACCCTAAAACTAATCTTAACCCTAAACCTAATCCTAACCTTAACCCTAACCCTAACGCCTAATGCTGAGGCTAAGCTCAACCCTCACCCTTAACTTAAACCTCACCCTAACTCTAACCCTAAACCGAACCCTATCCCTAAAGCTCACCCTAAACCTGACCCTAACATTAATCCAAACACCAAAACCTAACCCTCACACTAATACTAACCCTCAACCTAACCCTAACCTGATCCTAACCTTCACTCAAACACCTAACTCTAATATTTACCCTAAACCTAATCTTATCCTTCACCCTAAACCTAAGCCTAACCCTAAAACTAAACCGAACTCTAAACTATTCTCTCACTCGAGCCAAAACCTAAACCTAACCCTAAGCCTCAATCTAACCCTGACCCTAACCGAGAAACCGTAAAACATCAGCTTAACCGTCAACCTAACACTAACCCTCACACGAACCCTAACCCTTTCCCTAAACCTAAGCCTATCCCTAATCCTAAACCTAACCCTGACCTAAACTTAACCCTTACCCTAACCCTAAACTTAACCCTAACCTTAACTCTCCCCTAACCCTAACCCTTACAATCACTCTAAAGCTGACCCTAACCCTACACCCTAACTCTAACTCTAAACCTAACCCTAACCTAGCCCTACCTTTGACCGTAAACCAAGCCTTAACCCTAACCTTCTCCCTACCCTAACCTAACCCTAAACCAAATTCTAATACTAAGCTTAATCCTAACTCTAACCTTAACCCTAACCCTTACACTAACCCTCACTATTACCTGAAAATTCACCCTAACACTAACCCTAACCCTAACTCTAACTCTAACCCTAACCATAGCACCTACCCTAAACCCTCACCTTAACTGTAAACCTAACCCTAACCCTCACCCTCACCCTAACCTCTAACCGTATCCCCAAATCTAAACCTAACGCTATCCCTAAACTTGTCCCTAACTGTAACCCAAACACAAACAGTAACCCTAATCTAACACTAACCCTAAACTTAACCCTACCCTAACCATAAACCTAACCCTAACGCCCTAAACCTAACCTCTAACACTAAGTATAATCCTCACCGTAATCCTAACCCTTTTCTTAACCCTCACCCTGAACCTAAACGTCACTCTAACCCTGAACCTAAATCTAACATTAACACTAAAAGTAACTCCTAACCCTAACGCGAACCCTAAACCTAACGTTAACACTAACCTGAACACAAAATCAAACTCTAGCCCTAACCATAATAACCCTCGCCCCATCCTAAATTTCATCCAACCCTAACCTTAACCCTAAACCTAAACCTAACCCAAACCCTAACCTTAAACCAAACTCTAACCATAACGCTACTCCACCTCTTACCCTAAAACTAAGCCTTACATTAGCCCTGAATCTAACCCCAGACCTAGTCCGAATTCTAACCGTAGACCTAATCCTAACACTAACCCAAACTCTAAGCTTGATCCTAAATAGAACACTAACTCTAATTCGAAACCTGAACCTAAACCGAAATCTTACGCTACACCTAACCCTAAACCTAACCCTAACTCTAATCCTAAATATAACACTTACCCTAAACCCTCACCTTAACTGTGAAACTAACCATAACCCTCACCCTAAACCCTAACAATATCCCCCAACCATAACCCTATGGCTATCCCTAAACCGAACACTAACCTGAATCCCTAAGCCCTAACGATAACACTAACGCTAACCCAAACCCTAACCCCTAACACCAAAGCCTAACCCAAACCTTAACACTAACTCTCACCCTAACTCTAACACTAACCCTAAACCTAATCATAAACCTAACCCTAACCTTAACCCAAAACTAAGCATGACCAGAACCACAATGACTAACCGGAACCCTCACCCAAACCCTAACCCTAAACTAAAACTGTAACCCCTAACACCTTACCAGAACCATAATCCTAACCCTACCCAAACCTAACCCTAAACCTCACCCTCACCCCAACCACAACGCCTAACACAAACCGTGACCCTAACCCTATCCGTAACACTAAACTTAACCCTAACCTAAAACCTAAAACTAACCCTAAAGCTAAACAGAACCCGTAAACTTTACCCTAACACGAAACACAACCTTAACACTAACCTGAAACCTAAACCAAACCTTAGCCATAACCCTAACCCTAACCCTCACCCTCACCCTATCTTAAACTTCACCGTATCCCTAACCTAAAGCTCACCCGAACTCTAAACCTGTCCCTACCCCGCAACCTAACCCTAATCTTAACCTTGGCCCACCTGCAACCCTAAAACTAACCGTTACAATAACTCTGATCCGAAACCTCACCCTAAACCTCATCCGAATCCTAACCCTGACCGTAATCCTAACCCTGACCGTAACCCTAACCTAACCTTAACCCTAACTTTAACCCTGCCATAAACTCAAACCTAACCCTCACCCCTAACAATAACTCTAACCCTAACCCTAAAACGAACCCTCACCTTTAACCAAAATTTCACCCTACCCATCACCCTAAACCTACCCTAACTTCATGGCAATCCTAACCTTAACCTAAATTAAACCTAACCCTGAACCTACCTCTAACCCTAACCCTAACCCTAAACCTAACCCCATCCCTAACCCTGACCCTAACGTGAACCCTAACCCCTAACCCTAACCCTAACTCTCACACTTAACATAAACTTCACCCTAACCCTAACCCTAAAACTAAACATAATACTCAATCTCCCCCAACTCTGACCCTGACCCTAATCCTAACCATAAACCTAACCCTAACCCTAAACTTAACCCTAACCCTGTCCCTAACTCTATCTCTAACCCTAATCCTAACCTTAAAACTTACCCTACACACTCAGCTTCAATGGAAACCTAGCACTAACCCTCACACTAACATCTAAACCTAAACCCTACCCTTAACCTAAGCCTATCTCTAACCTTAACCTAGCCCTAAACCTAACCATGACTTAACCCTAACACTTACCCTAACCCTAAAACTAATCTTAACCCTAAACCTAATCCTAACCTTAACCCTAACCCTAACGCCTAATGCTGAGGCTAAGCTCAACCCTCACCCTTAACTTAAACCTCACCCTAACTCTAACCCTAAACCGAACCCTATCCCTAAAGCTCACCCTAAACCTGACCCTAACATTAATCCAAACACCAAAACCTAACCCTCACACTAATACTAACCCTCAACCTAACCCTAACCTGATCCTAACCTTCACTCAAACACCTAACTCTAATATTTACCCTAAACCTAATCTTATCCTTCACCCTAAACCTAAGCCTAACCCTAAAACTAAACCGAACTCTAAACTATTCTCTCACTCGAGCCAAAACCTAAACCTAACCCTAAGCCTCAATCTAACCCTGACCCTAACCGAGAAACCGTAAAACATCAGCTTAACCGTCAACCTAACACTAACCCTCACACGAACCCTAACCCTTTCCCTAAACCTAAGCCTATCCCTAATCCTAAACCTAACCCTGACCTAAACTTAACCCTTACCCTAACCCTAAACTTAACCCTAACCTTAACTCTCCCCTAACCCTAACCCTTACAATCACTCTAAAGCTGACCCTAACCCTACACCCTAACTCTAACTCTAAACCTAACCCTAACCTAGCCCTACCTTTGACCGTAAACCAAGCCTTAACCCTAACCTTCTCCCTACCCTAACCTAACCCTAAACCAAATTCTAATACTAAGCTTAATCCTAACTCTAACCTTAACCCTAACCCTTACACTAACCCTCACTATTACCTGAAAATTCACCCTAACACTAACCCTAACCCTAACTCTAACTCTAACCCTAACCATAGCACCTACCCTAAACCCTCACCTTAACTGTAAACCTAACCCTAACCCTCACCCTCACCCTAACCTCTAACCGTATCCCCAAATCTAAACCTAACGCTATCCCTAAACTTGTCCCTAACTGTAACCCAAACACAAACAGTAACCCTAATCTAACACTAACCCTAAACTTAACCCTACCCTAACCATAAACCTAACCCTAACGCCCTAAACCTAACCTCTAACACTAAGTATAATCCTCACCGTAATCCTAACCCTTTTCTTAACCCTCACCCTGAACCTAAACGTCACTCTAACCCTGAACCTAAATCTAACATTAACACTAAAAGTAACTCCTAACCCTAACGCGAACCCTAAACCTAACGTTAACACTAACCTGAACACAAAATCAAACTCTAGCCCTAACCATAATAACCCTCGCCCCATCCTAAATTTCATCCAACCCTAACCTTAACCCTAAACCTAAACCTAACCCAAACCCTAACCTTAAACCAAACTCTAACCATAACGCTACTCCACCTCTTACCCTAAAACTAAGCCTTACATTAGCCCTGAATCTAACCCCAGACCTAGTCCGAATTCTAACCGTAGACCTAATCCTAACACTAACCCAAACTCTAAGCTTGATCCTAAATAGAACACTAACTCTAATTCGAAACCTGAACCTAAACCGAAATCTTACGCTACACCTAACCCTAAACCTAACCCTAACTCTAATCCTAAATATAACACTTACCCTAAACCCTCACCTTAACTGTGAAACTAACCATAACCCTCACCCTAAACCCTAACAATATCCCCCAACCATAACCCTATGGCTATCCCTAAACCGAACACTAACCTGAATCCCTAAGCCCTAACGATAACACTAACGCTAACCCAAACCCTAACCCCTAACACCAAAGCCTAACCCAAACCTTAACACTAACTCTCACCCTAACTCTAACACTAACCCTAAACCTAATCATAAACCTAACCCTAACCTTAACCCAAAACTAAGCATGACCAGAACCACAATGACTAACCGGAACCCTCACCCAAACCCTAACCCTAAACTAAAACTGTAACCCCTAACACCTTACCAGAACCATAATCCTAACCCTACCCAAACCTAACCCTAAACCTCACCCTCACCCCAACCACAACGCCTAACACAAACCGTGACCCTAACCCTATCCGTAACACTAAACTTAACCCTAACCTAAAACCTAAAACTAACCCTAAAGCTAAACAGAACCCGTAAACTTTACCCTAACACGAAACACAACCTTAACACTAACCTGAAACCTAAACCAAACCTTAGCCATAACCCTAACCCTAACCCTCACCCTCACCCTATCTTAAACTTCACCGTATCCCTAACCTAAAGCTCACCCGAACTCTAAACCTGTCCCTACCCCGCAACCTAACCCTAATCTTAACCTTGGCCCACCTGCAACCCTAAAACTAACCGTTACAATAACTCTGATCCGAAACCTCACCCTAAACCTCATCCGAATCCTAACCCTGACCGTAATCCTAACCCTGACCGTAACCCTAACCTAACCTTAACCCTAACTTTAACCCTGCCATAAACTCAAACCTAACCCTCACCCCTAACAATAACTCTAACCCTAACCCTAAAACGAACCCTCACCTTTAACCAAAATTTCACCCTACCCATCACCCTAAACCTACCCTAACTTCATGGCAATCCTAACCTTAACCTAAATTAAACCTAACCCTGAACCTACCTCTAACCCTAACCCTAACCCTAAACCTAACCCCATCCCTAACCCTGACCCTAACGTGAACCCTAACCCCTAACCCTAACCCTAACTCTCACACTTAACATAAACTTCACCCTAACCCTAACCCTAAAACTAAACATAATACTCAATCTCCCCCAACTCTGACCCTGACCCTAATCCTAACCATAAACCTAACCCTAACCCTAAACTTAACCCTAACCCTGTCCCTAACTCTATCTCTAACCCTAATCCTAACCTTAAAACTTACCCTACACACTCAGCTTCAATGGAAACCTAGCACTAACCCTCACACTAACATCTAAACCTAAACCCTACCCTTAACCTAAGCCTATCTCTAACCTTAACCTAGCCCTAAACCTAACCATGACTTAACCCTAACACTTACCCTAACCCTAAAACTAATCTTAACCCTAAACCTAATCCTAACCTTAACCCTAACCCTAACGCCTAATGCTGAGGTTAAGCTCAACCCTCACCCTTAACTTAAACCTCACCCTAACTCTAACCCTAAACCGAACCCTAACCCTAAACCGAACCCTATCCCTAAAGCTCACCCTAAACCTCACCCTAACATTAATCCAAACACCAAAACCTAACCCTCACACTAATACTAACCCTCAACGTAACCCTAACCTATTCCTAAACTTCACTCAAACACCTAACTCTAATATTTACCCTAAACCTAATCTTATCCTTCACCCTAAACCTAAGCCTAACCCTAAAACTAAACCGAACCCTAAACTATTCTCTCACTCGAGCCAAAACCTAAACCTAACCCTAAGCCTCAATCTAACCCTGACCCTAACCGAGAAACCGTAAAACATCAGCTTAACCGTCAACCTAACACTAACCCTCACACGAACCCTAACCCTTTCCCTAAACCTAAGCCTATCCCTAATCCTAACCCTAACCCTGACCTAAACGTAACCCTTACCCTAACCCTAAACTTAACCCTAACCTTAACTCTCCCCTAACCCTAACCCTTACAATCACTCTAAAGCTGACCCTAACCCTACACCCTAACTCTAACTCTAAACCTAACCCTAACCTAGCCCTACCTTTGACCGTAAACCAAGCCTTAACCCTAACCTTCTCCCTACCCTAACCTAACCCTAAACCAAATTCTAATACTAAGCTTAATCCTAACTCTAACCTTAACCCTAACCCTTACACTAACCCTCACTATTACCTGAAAATTCACCCTAACACTAACCCTAACCCTAACTCTAACTCTAACCCTAACCATAGCACCTACCCTAAACCCTCACCTTAACTGTAAACCTAACCCTAACCCTCACCCTCACCCTAACCTCTAACCGTATCCCCAAATCTAAACCTAACGCTATCCCTAAACTTGTCCCTAACTGTAACCCAAACACAAACAGTAACCCTAATCTAACACTAACCCTAAACTTAACCCTACCCTAACCATAAACCTAACCCTAACGCCCTAAACCTAACCTCTAACACTAAGTATAATCCTCACCGTAATCCTAACCCTTTTCTTAACCCTCACCCTGAACCTAAACGTCACTCTAACCCTGAACCTAAATCTAACATTAACACTAAAAGTAACTCCTAACCCTAACGCGAACCCTAAACCTAACGTTAACACTAACCTGAACACAAAATCAAACTCTAGCCCTAACCATAATAACCCTCGCCCCATCCTAAATTTCATCCAACCCTAACCTTAACCCTAAACCTAAACCTAACCCAAACCCTAACCTTAAACCAAACTCTAACCATAACGCTACTCCACCTCTTACCCTAAAACTAAGCCTTACATTAGCCCTGAATCTAACCCCAGACCTAGTCCGAATTCTAACCGTAGACCTAATCCTAACACTAACCCAAACTCTAAGCTTGATCCTAAATAGAACACTAACTCTAATTCGAAACCTGAACCTAAACCGAAATCTTACGCTACACCTAACCCTAAACCTAACCCTAACTCTAATCCTAAATATAACACTTACCCTAAACCCTCACCTTAACTGTGAAACTAACCATAACCCTCACCCTAAACCCTAACAATATCCCCCAACCATAACCCTATGGCTATCCCTAAACCGAACACTAACCTGAATCCCTAAGCCCTAACGATAACACTAACGCTAACCCAAACCCTAACCCCTAACACCAAAGCCTAACCCAAACCTTAACACTAACTCTCACCCTAACTCTAACACTAACCCTAAACCTAATCATAAACCTAACCCTAACCTTAACCCAAAACTAAGCATGACCAGAACCACAATGACTAACCGGAACCCTCACCCAAACCCTAACCCTAAACTAAAACTGTAACCCCTAACACCTTACCAGAACCATAATCCTAACCCTACCCAAACCTAACCCTAAACCTCACCCTCACCCCAACCACAACGCCTAACACAAACCGTGACCCTAACCCTATCCGTAACACTAAACTTAACCCTAACCTAAAACCTAAAACTAACCCTAAAGCTAAACAGAACCCGTAAACTTTACCCTAACACGAAACACAACCTTAACACTAACCTGAAACCTAAACCAAACCTTAGCCATAACCCTAACCCTAACCCTCACCCTCACCCTATCTTAAACTTCACCGTATCCCTAACCTAAAGCTCACCCGAACTCTAAACCTGTCCCTACCCCGCAACCTAACCCTAATCTTAACCTTGGCCCACCTGCAACCCTAAAACTAACCGTTACAATAACTCTGATCCGAAACCTCACCCTAAACCTCATCCGAATCCTAACCCTGACCGTAATCCTAACCCTGACCGTAACCCTAACCTAACCTTAACCCTAACTTTAACCCTGCCATAAACTCAAACCTAACCCTCACCCCTAACAATAACTCTAACCCTAACCCTAAAACGAACCCTCACCTTTAACCAAAATTTCACCCTACCCATCACCCTAAACCTACCCTAACTTCATGGCAATCCTAACCTTAACCTAAATTAAACCTAACCCTGAACCTACCTCTAACCCTAACCCTAACCCTAAACCTAACCCCATCCCTAACCCTGACCCTAACGTGAACCCTAACCCCTAACCCTAACCCTAACTCTCACACTTAACATAAACTTCACCCTAACCCTAACCCTAAAACTAAACATAATACTCAATCTCCCCCAACTCTGACCCTGACCCTAATCCTAACCATAAACCTAACCCTAACCCTAAACTTAACCCTAACCCTGTCCCTAACTCTATCTCTAACCCTAATCCTAACCTTAAAACTTACCCTACACACTCAGCTTCAATGGAAACCTAGCACTAACCCTCACACTAACATCTAAACCTAAACCCTACCCTTAACCTAAGCCTATCTCTAACCTTAACCTAGCCCTAAACCTAACCATGACTTAACCCTAACACTTACCCTAACCCTAAAACTAATCTTAACCCTAAACCTAATCCTAACCTTAACCCTAACCCTAACGCCTAATGCTGAGGTTAAGCTCAACCCTCACCCTTAACTTAAACCTCACCCTAACTCTAACCCTAAACCGAACCCTAACCCTAAACCGAACCCTATCCCTAAAGCTCACCCTAAACCTCACCCTAACATTAATCCAAACACCAAAACCTAACCCTCACACTAATACTAACCCTCAACGTAACCCTAACCTATTCCTAAACTTCACTCAAACACCTAACTCTAATATTTACCCTAAACCTAATCTTATCCTTCACCCTAAACCTAAGCCTAACCCTAAAACTAAACCGAACCCTAAACTATTCTCTCACTCGAGCCAAAACCTAAACCTAACCCTAAGCCTCAATCTAACCCTGACCCTAACCGAGAAACCGTAAAACATCAGCTTAACCGTCAACCTAACACTAACCCTCACACGAACCCTAACCCTTTCCCTAAACCTAAGCCTATCCCTAATCCTAACCCTAACCCTGACCTAAACGTAACCCTTACCCTAACCCTAAACTTAACCCTAACCTTAACTCTACCCTAACCCTAACCCTTACAATCACTCTAAAGCTGACCCTAACCCTACACCCTAACTCTAACTCTAAACCTAACCCTAACCTAGCCCTACCTTTGACCGTAAACCAAGCCTTAACCCTAACCTTCTCCCTACCCTAACCTAACCCTAAACCAAATTCTAATACTAAGCTTAATCCTAACTCTAACCTTAACCCTAACCCTTACACTAACCCTCACTATTACCTGAAAATTCACCCTAACCCTAACCCTAACTCTAACTCTAACCCTAACCATAGCACCTACCCTAAACCCTCACCTTAACTGTAAACCTAACCCTAACCCTCACCCTCACCCTAACCTCTAACCGTATCCCCAAATCTAAACCTAACGCTATCCCTAAACTTGTCCCTAACTGTAACCCAAACACAAACAGTAACCCTAATCTAACACTAACCCTAAACTTACCCCTACCCTAACCATAAACCTAACCCTAACGCCCTAAACCTAACCTCTAACACTAAGTATAATCCTCACCGTAATCCTAACCCTTTTCTTAACCCTCACCCTGAACCTAAACGTCACTCTAACCCTGAACGTAAATCTAACATTAACACTAAAAGTAACTCCTAACCCTAACGCGAACCCTAAACCTAACGTTAACACTAACCTGAACACAAAATCAAACTCTAGCCCTAACCATAATAACCCTCGCCCCATCCTAAATTTCATCCAACCCTAACCTTAACCCTAAACCTAAACCTAACCCAAACCCTAACCTTAAACCAAACTCTAACCATAACGCTACTCCACCTCTTACCCTAAAACTAAGCCTTACATTAGCCCTGAATCTAACCCCAGACCTAGTCCGAATTCTAACCGTAGACCTAATCCTAACACTAACCCAAACTCTAAGCTTGATCCTAAATAGAACACTAACTCTAATTCGAAACCTGAACCTAAACCGAAATCTTACGCTACACCTAACCCTAAACCTAACCCTAACTCTAATCCTAAACATAACACTTACCCTAAACCCTCACCTTAACTGTGAAACTAACCATAACCCTCACCCTAAACCCTAACAATATCCCCCAACCATAACCCTATGGCTATCCCTAAACCGAACACTAACCTGAATCCCTAAGCCCTAACGATAACACTAACGCTAACCCAAACCCTAACCCCTAACACCAAAGCCTAACCCAAACCTTAACACTAACTCTCACCCTAACTCTAACACTAACCCTAAACCTAATCATAAACCTAACCCTAACCCTAACCCAAAACTAAGCATGACCAGAACCACAATGACTAACCGGAACCATCACCCAAACCCTAACCCTAAACTAAAACTGTAACCCCTAACACCTTACCAGAACCATAATCCTAACCCTACCCAAACCTAACCCTAAACCTCACCCTCACCCCAACCACAACGCCTAACACAAACCGTGACCCTAACCCTATCCGTAACACTAAACTTAACCCTAACCTAAAACCTAAAACTAACCCTAAAGCTAAACAGAACCCGTAAACTTTACCTAACACGAAACACAACCTTAACACTAACCTGAAACCTAAACCAAACCTTAGCCATAACCCTAACCCTAACCCTCACCCTCACCCTATCTTAAACTTCACCGTATCCCTAACCTAAAGCTCACCCGAACTCTAAACCTGTCCCTACCCCGCAACCTAACCCTAATCTTAACCTTGGCCCACCTGTAACCCTAAAACTAACCGTTACAATAACTCTGATCCGAAACCTCACCCTAAACCTCATCCGAATCCTAACCCTGACCGTAATCCTAACCCTGACCGTAACCCTAACCTAACCTTAACCCTAACTTTAACCCTGCCATAAACTCAAACCTAACCCTCACCCCTAACAATAACTCTAACCCTAACCCTAAAACGAACCCTCACCTTTAACCAAAATTTCACCCTACCCATCACCCTAAACCTACCCTAACTTCATGGCAATCCTAACCTTAACCTAAATTAAACCTAACCCTGAACCTACCTCTAACCCTAACCCTAACCCTAAACCTAACCCCATCCCTAACCCTGACCCTAACGTGAACCCTAACCCCTAACCCTAACCCTAACTCTCACACTTAACATAAACTTCACCCTAACCCTAACCCTAAAACTAAACATAATACTCAATCTCCCCCAACTCTGACCCTGACCCTAATCCTAACCATAAACCTAACCCTAACCCTAAACTTAACCCTAACCCTGTCCCTAACTCTATCTCTAACCCTAATCCTAACCTTAAAACTTACCCTACACACTCAGCTTCAATGGAAACCTAGCACTAACCCTCACACTAACATCTAAACCTAAACCCTACCCTTAACCTAAGCCTATCTCTAACCTTAACCTAGCCCTAAACCTAACCATGACTTAACCCTAACACTTACCCTAACCCTAAAACTAATCTTAACCCTAAACCTAATCCTAACCTTAACCCTAACCCTAACGCCTAATGCTGAGGCTAAGCTCAACCCTCACCCTTATCTTAAACCTCACCCTAACTCTAACCCTAAACCGAACCCTAACCCTAAACCGAACCCTATCCCTAAAGCTCACCCTAAACCTCACCCTAACATTAATCCAAACACCAAAACCTAACCCTCACACTAATACTAACCCTCAACGTAACCCTAACCTATTCCTAAACTTCACTCAAACACCTAACTCTAATATTTACCCTAAACCTAATCTTATCCTTCACCCTAAACCTAAGCCTAACCCTAAAACTAAACCGAACCCTAAACTATTCTCTCACTCGAGCCAAAACCTAAACCTAACCCTAAGCCTCAATCTAACCCTGACCCTAACCGAGAAACCGTAAAACATCAGCTTAACCGTCAACCTAACACTAACCCTCACACGAACCCTAACCCTTTCCCTAAACCTAAGCCTATCCCTAATCCTAACCCTAACCCTGACCTAAACGTAACCCTTACCCTAACCCTAAACTTAACCCTAACCTTAACTCTACCCTAACCCTAACCCTTACAATCACTCTAAAGCTGACCCTAACCCTACACCCTAACTCTAACTCTAAACCTAACCCTAACCTAGCCCTACCTTTGACCGTAAACCAAGCCTTAACCCTAACCTTCTCCCTACCCTAACCTAACCCTAAACCAAATTCTAATACTAAGCTTAATCCTAACTCTAACCTTAACCCTAACCCTTACACTAACCCTCACTATTACCTGAAAATTCACCCTAACCCTAACCCTAACTCTAACTCTAACCCTAACCATAGCACCTACCCTAAACCCTCACCTTAACTGTAAACCTAACCCTAACCCTCACCCTCACCCTAACCTCTAACCGTATCCCCAAATCTAAACCTAACGCTATCCCTAAACTTGTCCCTAACTGTAACCCAAACACAAACAGTAACCCTAATCTAACACTAACCCTAAACTTAACCCTACCCTAACCATAAAGCTAACCCTAACGCCCTAAACCTAACCTCTAACACTAAGTATAATCCTCACCGTAATCCTAACCCTTTTCTTAACCCTCACCCTGAACCTAAACGTCACTCTAACCCTGAACGTAAATCTAACATTAACACTAAAAGTAACTCCTAACCCTAACGCGAACCCTAAACCTAACGTTAACACTAACCTGAACACAAAATCAAACTCTAGCCCTAACCATAATAACCCTCGCCCCATCCTAAATTTCATCCAACCCTAACCTTAACCCTAAACCTAAACCTAACCCAAACCGTAACCTTAAACCAAACTCTAACCATAACGCTACTCCACCTCTTACCCTAAAACTAAGCCTTACATTAGCCCTGAATCTAACCCCAGACCTAGTCCGAATTCTAACCGTAGACCTAATCCTAACACTAACCCAAACTCTAAGCTTGATCCTAAATAGAACACTAACTCTAATTCGAAACCTGAACCTAAACCGAAATCTTACGCTACACCTAACCCTAAACCTAACCCTAACTCTAATCCTAAACATAACACTTACCCTAAACCCTCACCTTAACTGTGAAACTAACCATAACCCTCACCCTAAACCCTAACAATATCCCCCAACCATAACCCTATGGCTATCCCTAAACCGAACACTAACCTGAATCCCTAAGCCCTAACGATAACACTAACGCTAACCCAAACCCTAACCCCTAACACCAAAGCCTAACCCAAACCTTAACACTAACTCTCACCCTAACTCTAACACTAACCCTAAACCTAATCATAAACCTAACCCTAACCCTAACCCAAAACTAAGCATGACCAGAACCACAATGACTAACCGGAACCATCACCCAAACCCTAACCCTAAACTAAAACTGTAACCCCTAACACCTTACCAGAACCATAATCCTAACCCTACCCAAACCTAACCCTAAACCTCACCCTCACCCCAACCACAACGCCTAACACAAACCGTGACCCTAACCCTATCCGTAACACTAAACTTAACCCTAACCTAAAACCTAAAACTAACCCTAAAGCTAAACAGAACCCGTAAACTTTACCTAACACGAAACACAACCTTAACACTAACCTGAAACCTAAACCAAACCTTAGCCATAACCCTAACCCTAACCCTCACCCTCACCCTATCTTAAACTTCACCGTATCCCTAACCTAAAGCTCACCCGAACTCTAAACCTGTCCCTACCCCGCAACCTAACCCTAATCTTAACCTTGGCCCACCTGTAACCCTAAAACTAACCGTTACAATAACTCTGATCCGAAACCTCACCCTAAACCTCATCCGAATCCTAACCCTGACCGTAATCCTAACCCTGACCGTAACCCTAACCTAACCTTAACCCTAACTTTAACCCTGCCATAAACTCAAACCTAACCCTCACCCCTAACAATAACTCTAACCCTAACCCTAAAACGAACCCTCACCTTTAACCAAAATTTCACCCTACCCATCACCCTAAACCTACCCTAACTTCATGGCAATCCTAACCTTAACCTAAATTAAACCTAACCCTGAACCTACCTCTAACCCTAACCCTAACCCTAAACCTAACCCCATCCCTAACCCTGACCCTAACGTGAACCCTAACCCCTAACCCTAACCCTAACTCTCACACTTAACATAAACTTCACCCTAACCCTAACCCTAAAACTAAACATAATACTCAATCTCCCCCAACTCTGACCCTGACCCTAATCCTAACCATAAACCTAACCCTAACCCTAAACTTAACCCTAACCCTGTCCCTAACTCTATCTCTAACCCTAATCCTAACCTTAAAACTTACCCTACACACTCAGCTTCAATGGAAACCTAGCACTAACCCTCACACTAACATCTAAACCTAAACCCTACCCTTAACCTAAGCCTATCTCTAACCTTAACCTAGCCCTAAACCTAACCATGACTTAACCCTAACACTTACCCTAACCCTAAAACTAATCTTAACCCTAAACCTAATCCTAACCTTAACCCTAACCCTAACGCCTAATGCTGAGGCTAAGCTCAACCCTCACCCTTAACTTAAACCTCACCCTAACTCTAACCCTAAACCGAACCCTAACCCTAAACCGAACCCTATCCCTAAAGCTCACCCTAAACCTCACCCTAACATTAATCCAAACACCAAAACCTAACCCTCACACTAATACTAACCCTCAACGTAACCCTAACCTATTCCTAAACTTCACTCAAACACCTAACTCTAATATTTACCCTAAACCTAATCTTATCCTTCACCCTAAACCTAAGCCTAACCCTAAAACTAAACCGAACCCTAAACTATTCTCTCACTCGAGCCAAAACCTAAACCTAACCCTAAGCCTCAATCTAACCCTGACCCTAACCGAGAAACCGTAAAACATCAGCTTAACCGTCAACCTAACACTAACCCTCACACGAACCCTAACCCTTTCCCTAAACCTAAGCCTATCCCTAATCCTAACCCTAACCCTGACCTAAACGTAACCCTTACCCTAACCCTAAACTTAACCCTAACCTTAACTCTACCCTAACCCTAACCCTTACAATCACTCTAAAGCTGACCCTAACCCTACACCCTAACTCTAACTCTAAACCTAACCCTAACCTAGCCCTACCTTTGACCGTAAACCAAGCCTTAACCCTAACCTTCTCCCTACCCTAACCTAACCCTAAACCAAATTCTAATACTAAGCTTAATCCTAACTCTAACCTTAACCCTAACCCTTACACTAACCCTCACTATTACCTGAAAATTCACCCTAACCCTAACCCTAACTCTAACTCTAACCCTAACCATAGCACCTACCCTAAACCCTCACCTTAACTGTAAACCTAACCCTAACCCTCACCCTCACCCTAACCTCTAACCGTATCCCCAAATCTAAACCTAACGCTATCCCTAAACTTGTCCCTAACTGTAACCCAAACACAAACAGTAACCCTAATCTAACACTAACCCTAAACTTAACCCTACCCTAACCATAAAGCTAACCCTAACGCCCTAAACCTAACCTCTAACACTAAGTATAATCCTCACCGTAATCCTAACCCTTTTCTTAACCCTCACCCTGAACCTAAACGTCACTCTAACCCTGAACCTAAATCTAACATTAACACTAAAAGTAACTCCTAACCCTAACCCGAACCCTAAACCTAACCTTAACACTAACCTGAACACAAAATCAAACTCTAGCCCTAACCATAATAACCCTCGCCCCATCCTAAATTGCATCCAACCCTAACCTTAACCCTAAACCTAAACCTAACCCAAACCCTAACCTTAAACCAAACTCTAACCATAACGCTACTCCACCTCTTACCCTAAAACTAAGCCTTACATTAGCCCTGAATCTAACCCCAGACCTAGTCCGAATTCTAACCATAGACCTAATCCTAACACTAACCCAAACTCTAAGCTTGATCCTAAATAGAACACTAACTCTAATTCGAAACCTGAACCTAAACCGAAATCTTACGCTACACCTAACCCTAAACCTAACCCTAACTCTAATCCTAAACATAACACTTACCCTAAACCCTCACCTTAACTGTGAAACTAACCATAACCCTCACCCTAAACCCTAACAATATCCCCCAACCATAACCCTATGGCTATCCCTAAACCGAACACTAACCTGAATCCCTAAGCCCTAACGATAACACTAACGCTAACCCAAACCCTAACCCCTAACACCAAAGCCTAACCCAAACCTTAACACTAACTCTCACCCTAACTCTAACACTAACCCTAAACCTAATCATAAACCTAACCCTAACCCTAACCCAAAACTAAGCATGACCAGAACCACAATGACTAACCGGAACCCTCACCCAAACCCTAACCCTAAACTAAAACTGTAACCCCTAACACCTTACCAGAACCATAATCCTAACCCTACCCAAACCTAACCCTAAACCTCACCCTCACCCCAACCACAACGCCTAACACAAACCGTGACCCTAACCCTATCCGTAACACTAAACTTAACCCTAACCTAAAACCTAAAACTAACCCTAAAGCTAAACAGAACCCGTAAACTTTACCCTAACACGAAACACAACCTTAACACTAACCTGAAACCTAAACCAAACCTTAGCCATAACCCTAACCCTAACCCTCACCCTCACCCTGTCTTAAACTTCACCGTATCCCTAACCTAAAGCTCACCCGAACTCTAAATCTGTCCCTACCCCGCAACCTAACCCTAATCTTAACCTTGGCCCACCTGTAACCCTAAAACTAACCGTTACAATAACTCTGATCCGAAACCTCACCCTAAACCTAATCCGAATCCTAACCCTGACCGTAATCCTAACCCTGACCGTAACCCTAACCTAACCTTAACCCTAACTTTAACCCTGCCATAAACTCAAACCTAACCCTCACCCCTAACAATAACTCTAACCCTAACCCTAAAACGAACCCTCACCTTTAACCAAAATTTCACCCTACCCATCACCCTAAACCTACCCTAACTTCATGGCAATCCTAACCTTAACCTAAATTAAACCTAACCCTGAACCTACCTCTAACCCTAACCCTAACCCTAAACCTAACCCCATCCCTAACCCTGACCCTAACGTGAACCCTAACCCCTAACCCTAACCCTAACTCTCACACTTAACATAAACTTCACCCTAACCCTAACCCTAAAACTAAACATAATACTCAATCTCCCCCAACTCTGACCCTGACCCTAATCCTAACCATAAACCTAACCCTAACCCTAAACTTAACCCTAACCCTGTCCCTAACTCTATCTCTAACCCTAATCCTAACCTTAAAACTTACCCTACACACTCAGCTTCAATGGAAACCTAGCACTAACCCTCACACTAACATCTAAACCTAAACCCTACCCTTAACCTAAGCCTATCTCTAACCTTAACCTAGCCCTAAACCTAACCATGACTTAACCCTAACACTTACCCTAACCCTAAAACTAATCTTAACCCTAAACCTAATCCTAACCTTAACCCTAACCCTAACGCCTAATGCTGAGGCTAAGCTCAACCCTCACCCTTAACTTAAACCTCACCCTAACTCTAACCCTAAACCGAACCCTATCCCTAAAGCTCACCCTAAACCTGACCCTAACATTAATCCAAACACCAAAACCTAACCCTCACACTAATACTAACCCTCAACCTAACCCTAACCTGATCCTAACCTTCACTCAAACACCTAACTCTAATATTTACCCTAAACCTAATCTTATCCTTCACCCTAAACCTAAGCCTAACCCTAAAACTAAACCGAACCCTAAACTATTCTCTCACTCGAGCCAAAACCTAAACCTAACCCTAAGCCTGAATCTAACCCTGACCCTAACCGAGAAACCGTAAAACATCAGCTTAACCGTCAACCTAACACTAACCCTCACACGAACCCTAACCCTTTCCCTAAACCTAAGCCTATCCCTAATCCTAACCCTAACCCTGACCTAAACTTAACCCTTACCCTAACCCTAAACTTAACCCTAACCTTAACTCTACCCTAACCCTAACCCTTACAATCACTCTAAAGCTGACCCTAACCCTACAACCTAACTCTAACTCTAAACCTAACCCTAACCTAGCCCTACCTTTGACCGTAAACCAAGCCTTACCTCTAAACTTCTCCCTACCCTAACCTAACCCTAAACCAAATTCTAATACTAAGCTTAATCCTAACTCTAACCTTAACCCTAACCCTTACACTAACCCTCACTATTACCTGAAAATTCACCCTAACCCTAACCCTAACTCTAACTCTAACCCTAACCATAGCACCTACCCTAAACCCTCACCTTAACTGTAAACCTAACCCTAACCCTCACCCTCACCCTAACCTCTAACCGTATCCCCAAATCTAAACCTAACGCTATCCCTAAACTTGTCCCTAACTGTAACCCAAACACAAACAGTAACCGTAATCTAACACTAACCCTAAACTTAACCCTACCCTAACCATAAAGCTAACCCTAACGCCCTAAACCTAATCTCTAACACTAAGTATAATCCTCACCGTAATCCTAACCCTTTTCTTAAACCTCACCCTGAACCTAAACGTCACTCTAACCCTGAACCTAAATCTAACATTAACACTACAAGTAACTCCTAACCCTAACCCGAACCCTAAACCTAACCTTAACACTAACCTGAACACAAAATCAAACTCTAGCCCTAACCATAATAACCCTCGCCCCATCCTAAATTTCATCCAACCCTAACCTTAACCCTAAACCTAAACCTAACCCAAACCCTAACCTTAAACCAAACTCTAACCATAACGCTACTCCACCTCTTACCCTAAAACTAAGCCTTACATTAGCCCTGAATCTAACCCCAGACCTAGTCCGAATTCTAACCGTAGACCTAATCCTAACACTAACCCAAACTCTAAGCTTGATCCTAAATAGAACACTAACTCTAATTCGAAACCTGAACCTAAACCGAAATCTTACGCTACACCTAACCCTAAACCTAACCCTAACTCTAATCCTAAACATAACACTTACCCTAAACCCTCACCTTAACTGTGAAACTAACCATAACCCTCACCCTAAACCCTAACAATATCCCCCAACCATAACCCTATGGCTATCCCTAAACCGAACACTAACCTGAATCCCTAAGCCCTAACGATAACACTAACGCTAACCCAAACCCTAACCCCTAACACCAAAGCCTAACCCTAACCTTAACACTAACTCTCACCCTAACTCTAACACTAACCCTAAACCTAATCATAAACCTAACCCTAACCCTAACCCAAAACTAAGCATGACCAGAACCACAATGACTAACTGGAACCCTCACCCAAACCCTAACCCTAAACTAAAACTGTAACCCCTAACACCTTACCAGAACCATAATCCTAACCCTACCCAAACCTAACCCTAAACCTCACCCTCACCCCAACCACAACGCCTAACACAAACCGTGACCCTAACCCTATCCGTAACACTAAACTTAACCCTAACCTAAAACCTAAAACTAACCCTAAAGCTAAACAGAACCCGTAAACTTTACCCTAACACGAAACACAACCTTAACACTAACCTGAAACCTAAACCAAACCTTAGCCATAACCCTAACCCTAACCCTCACCCTCACCCTATCTTAAACTTCACCGTATCCCTAACCTAAAGCTCACCCGAACTCTAAACCTGTCCCTACCCCGCAACCTAACCCTAATCTTAACCTTGGCCCACCTGCAACCCTAAAACTAACCGTTACAAGAACTCTGATCCGAAACCTCACCCTAAACCTCATCCGAATCCTAACCCTGACCGTAATCCTAACCCTGACCGTAACCCTAACCTAACCTTAACCCTAACTTTAACCCTGCCATAAACTCAAACCTAACCCTCACCCCTAACAATAACTCTAACCCTAACCCTAAAACGAACCCTCACCATTAACCAAAATTTCACCCTACCCATAACCCTAAACCTACCCTAACTTCATGGCAATCCTAACCTTAACCTAAATTAAACCTAACCCTGAACCTACCTCTAACCCTAACCCTAACCCTAAACCTAACCCCATCCCTAACCCTGACCCTAACGTGAACCCTAACCCCTAACCCTAACCCTAACTCTCACACTTAACATAAACTTCACCCTAACCCTAACCCTAAAACTAAACATAATACTCAATCTCCCCCAACTCTGACCCTGACCCTAATCCTAACCATAAACCTAACCCTAACCCTAAACTTAACCCTAACCCTGTCCCTAACTCTATCTCTAACCCTAATCCTAACCTTAAAACTTACCCTACACACTCAGCTTCAATGGAAACCTAGCACTAACCCTCACACTAACATCTAAACCTAAACCCTACCCTTAACCTAAGCCTATCTCTAACCTTAACCTAGCCCTAACCCTAACCATGACTTAACCCTAACACTTACCCTAACCCTAAAACTAATCTTAACCCTAAACCTAATCCTAACCTTAACCCTAACCCTAACGCCTAATGCTGAGGCTAAGCTCAACCCTCACCCTTAACTTAAACCTCACCCTAACTCTAACCCTAAACCGAACCCTATCCCTAAAGCTCACCCTAAACCTGACCCTAACATTAATCCAAACACCAAAACCTAACCCTCACACTAATACTAACCCTCAACCTAACCCTAACCTGATCCTAACCTTCACTCAAACACCTAACTCTAATATTTACCCTAAACCTAATCTTATCCTTCACCCTAAACCTAAGCCTAACCCTAAAACTAAACCGAACCCTAAACTATTCTCTCACTCGAGCCAAAACCTAAACCTAACCCTAAGCCTCAATCTAACCCTGACCCTAACCGAGAAACCGTAAAACATCAGCTTAACCGTCAACCTAACACTAACCCTCACACGAACCCTAACCCTTTCCCTAAACCTAAGCCTATCCCTAATCCTAACCCTAACCCTGACCTAAACTTAACCCTTACCCTAACCCTAAACTTAAGCCTAACCTTAACTCTACCCTAACCCTAACCCTTACAATCACTCTAAAGCTGACCCTAACCCTACACCCTAACTCTAACTCTAAACCTAACCCTAACCTAGCCCTACGTTTGACCGTAAACCAAGCCTTAACTCTAACCTTCTCCCTACCCTAACCTAACCCTAAACCAAATTCTAATACTAAGCTTAATCCTAACTCTAACCTTAACCCTAACCCTTACACTAACCCTCACTATTACCTGAAAATTCACCCTAACCCTAACCCTAACCCTAACTCTAACTCTAACTCTAACCTTAGCACCTACCCTAAACCCTCACCTTAACTGTAAACCTAACCCTAACCCTCACCCTCACCCTAACCTCTAACCGTATCCCCAAATCTAAACCTAACGCTATCCCTAAACTTGTCCCTAACCCTAACCCAAACACAAACACTAACCCTAATCTAACACTAACCTTAAACTTAACCCTACCCTAACCATAAACCTAACCCTAACGCCCTAAACCTAACCTCTAACACTAAGTATATTCCTCACCGTAATCCTAACCCTTTTCTTAAACCTCACCCTGAACCTAAACGTCACTCTAACCCTGAACCTAAATCTAACATTAACACTACAAGTAACTCCTAAACCTAACCCGAACCCTAAACCTAACCTTAACACTAACCTGAACACAAAATCAAACTCTAGCCCTAACCATAATAACCCTCGCCCCATCCTAAATTGCATCCAACCCTAACCTTAACCCTAAACCTAAACCTAACCCAAACCCTAACCTTAAACCAAACTCTAACCATAACGCTACTCCACCTCTTACCCTAAAACTAAGCCTTACATTAGCCCTGAATCTAACCCCAGACCTAGTCCGAATTCTAACCGTAGACCTAATCCTAACACTAACCCAAACTCTAAGCTTGATCCTAAATAGAACACTAACTCTAATTCGAAACCTGAACCTAAACCGAAATCTTACGCTACACCTAACCCTAAACCTAACCCTAACTCTAATCCTAAACATAACACTTACCCTAAACCCTCACCTTAACTGTGAAACTAACCATAACCCTCACCCTAAACCCTAACAATATCCCCCAACCATAACCCTATGGCTATCCCTAAACCGAACACTAACCTGAATCCCTAAGCCCTAACGATAACACTAACGCTAACCCAAACCCTAACCCCTAACACCAAAGCCTAACCCAAACCTTAACACTAACTCTCACCCTAACTCTAACACTAACCCTAAACCTAATCATAAACCTAACCCTAACCCTAACCCAAAACTAAGCATGACCAGAACCACAATGACTAACCGGAACCCTCACCCAAACCCTAACCCTAAACTAAAACTGTAACCCCTAACACCTTACCAGAACCATAATCCTAACCCTACCCAAACCTAACCCTAAACCTCACCCTCACCCCAACCACAACGCCTAACACAAACCGTGACCCTAACCCTATCCGTAACACTAAACTTAACCCTAACCTAAAACCTAAAACTAACCCTAAAGCTAAACAGAACCCGTAAACTTTACCCTAACACGAAACACAACCTTAACACTAACCTGAAACCTAAACCAAACCTTAGCCATAACCCTAACCCTAACCCTCACCCTCACCCTGTCTTAAACTTCACCGTATCCCTAACCTAAAGCTCACCCGAACTCTAAATCTGTCCCTACCCCGCAACCTAACCCTAATCTTAACCTTGGCCCACCTGTAACCCTAAAACTAACCGTTACAATAACTCTGATCCGAAACCTCACCCTAAACCTAATCCGAATCCTAACCCTGACCGTAATCCTAACCCTGACCGTAACCCTAACCTAACCTTAACCCTAACTTTAACCCTGCCATAAACTCAAACCTAACCCTCACCCCTAACAATAACTCTAACCCTAACCCTAAAACGAACCCTCACCTTTAACCAAAATTTCACCCTACCCATCACCCTAAACCTACCCTAACTTCATGGCAATCCTAACCTTAACCTAAATTAAACCTAACCCTGAACCTACCTCTAACCCTAACCCTAACCCTAAACCTAACCCCATCCCTAACCCTGACCCTAACGTGAACCCTAACCCCTAACCCTAACCCTAACTCTCACACTTAACATAAACTTCACCCTAACCCTAACCCTAAAACTAAACATAATACTCAATCTCCCCCAACTCTGACCCTGACCCTAATCCTAACCATAAACCTAACCCTAACCCTAAACTTAACCCTAACCCTGTCCCTAACTCTATCTCTAACCCTAATCCTAACCTTAAAACTTACCCTACACACTCAGCTTCAATGGAAACCTAGCACTAACCCTCACACTAACATCTAAACCTAAACCCTACCCTTAACCTAAGCCTATCTCTAACCTTAACCTAGCCCTAAACCTAACCATGACTTAACCCTAACACTTACCCTAACCCTAAAACTAATCTTAACCCTAAACCTAATCCTAACCTTAACCCTAACCCTAACGCCTAATGCTGAGGCTAAGCTCAACCCTCACCCTTAACTTAAACCTCACCCTAACTCTAACCCTAAACCGAACCCTATCCCTAAAGCTCACCCTAAACCTGACCCTAACATTAATCCAAACACCAAAACCTAACCCTCACACTAATACTAACCCTCAACCTAACCCTAACCTGATCCTAACCTTCACTCAAACACCTAACTCTAATATTTACCCTAAACCTAATCTTATCCTTCACCCTAAACCTAAGCCTAACCCTAAAACTAAACCGAACCCTAAACTATTCTCTCACTCGAGCCAAAACCTAAACCTAACCCTAAGCCTGAATCTAACCCTGACCCTAACCGAGAAACCGTAAAACATCAGCTTAACCGTCAACCTAACACTAACCCTCACACGAACCCTAACCCTTTCCCTAAACCTAAGCCTATCCCTAATCCTAACCCTAACCCTGACCTAAACTTAACCCTTACCCTAACCCTAAACTTAACCCTAACCTTAACTCTACCCTAACCCTAACCCTTACAATCACTCTAAAGCTGACCCTAACCCTACAACCTAACTCTAACTCTAAACCTAACCCTAACCTAGCCCTACCTTTGACCGTAAACCAAGCCTTACCTCTAAACTTCTCCCTACCCTAACCTAACCCTAAACCAAATTCTAATACTAAGCTTAATCCTAACTCTAACCTTAACCCTAACCCTTACACTAACCCTCACTATTACCTGAAAATTCACCCTAACCCTAACCCTAACTCTAACTCTAACCCTAACCATAGCACCTACCCTAAACCCTCACCTTAACTGTAAACCTAACCCTAACCCTCACCCTCACCCTAACCTCTAACCGTATCCCCAAATCTAAACCTAACGCTATCCCTAAACTTGTCCCTAACTGTAACCCAAACACAAACAGTAACCGTAATCTAACACTAACCCTAAACTTAACCCTACCCTAACCATAAAGCTAACCCTAACGCCCTAAACCTAATCTCTAACACTAAGTATAATCCTCACCGTAATCCTAACCCTTTTCTTAAACCTCACCCTGAACCTAAACGTCACTCTAACCCTGAACCTAAATCTAACATTAACACTACAAGTAACTCCTAACCCTAACCCGAACCCTAAACCTAACCTTAACACTAACCTGAACACAAAATCAAACTCTAGCCCTAACCATAATAACCCTCGCCCCATCCTAAATTTCATCCAACCCTAACCTTAACCCTAAACCTAAACCTAACCCAAACCCTAACCTTAAACCAAACTCTAACCATAACGCTACTCCACCTCTTACCCTAAAACTAAGCCTTACATTAGCCCTGAATCTAACCCCAGACCTAGTCCGAATTCTAACCGTAGACCTAATCCTAACACTAACCCAAACTCTAAGCTTGATCCTAAATAGAACACTAACTCTAATTCGAAACCTGAACCTAAACCGAAATCTTACGCTACACCTAACCCTAAACCTAACCCTAACTCTAATCCTAAACATAACACTTACCCTAAACCCTCACCTTAACTGTGAAACTAACCATAACCCTCACCCTAAACCCTAACAATATCCCCCAACCATAACCCTATGGCTATCCCTAAACCGAACACTAACCTGAATCCCTAAGCCCTAACGATAACACTAACGCTAACCCAAACCCTAACCCCTAACACCAAAGCCTAACCCTAACCTTAACACTAACTCTCACCCTAACTCTAACACTAACCCTAAACCTAATCATAAACCTAACCCTAACCCTAACCCAAAACTAAGCATGACCAGAACCACAATGACTAACTGGAACCCTCACCCAAACCCTAACCCTAAACTAAAACTGTAACCCCTAACACCTTACCAGAACCATAATCCTAACCCTACCCAAACCTAACCCTAAACCTCACCCTCACCCCAACCACAACGCCTAACACAAACCGTGACCCTAACCCTATCCGTAACACTAAACTTAACCCTAACCTAAAACCTAAAACTAACCCTAAAGCTAAACAGAACCCGTAAACTTTACCCTAACACGAAACACAACCTTAACACTAACCTGAAACCTAAACCAAACCTTAGCCATAACCCTAACCCTAACCCTCACCCTCACCCTATCTTAAACTTCACCGTATCCCTAACCTAAAGCTCACCCGAACTCTAAACCTGTCCCTACCCCGCAACCTAACCCTAATCTTAACCTTGGCCCACCTGCAACCCTAAAACTAACCGTTACAAGAACTCTGATCCGAAACCTCACCCTAAACCTCATCCGAATCCTAACCCTGACCGTAATCCTAACCCTGACCGTAACCCTAACCTAACCTTAACCCTAACTTTAACCCTGCCATAAACTCAAACCTAACCCTCACCCCTAACAATAACTCTAACCCTAACCCTAAAACGAACCCTCACCATTAACCAAAATTTCACCCTACCCATAACCCTAAACCTACCCTAACTTCATGGCAATCCTAACCTTAACCTAAATTAAACCTAACCCTGAACCTACCTCTAACCCTAACCCTAACCCTAAACCTAACCCCATCCCTAACCCTGACCCTAACGTGAACCCTAACCCCTAACCCTAACCCTAACTCTCACACTTAACATAAACTTCACCCTAACCCTAACCCTAAAACTAAACATAATACTCAATCTCCCCCAACTCTGACCCTGACCCTAATCCTAACCATAAACCTAACCCTAACCCTAAACTTAACCCTAACCCTGTCCCTAACTCTATCTCTAACCCTAATCCTAACCTTAAAACTTACCCTACACACTCAGCTTCAATGGAAACCTAGCACTAACCCTCACACTAACATCTAAACCTAAACCCTACCCTTAACCTAAGCCTATCTCTAACCTTAACCTAGCCCTAACCCTAACCATGACTTAACCCTAACACTTACCCTAACCCTAAAACTAATCTTAACCCTAAACCTAATCCTAACCTTAACCCTAACCCTAACGCCTAATGCTGAGGCTAAGCTCAACCCTCACCCTTAACTTAAACCTCACCCTAACTCTAACCCTAAACCGAACCCTATCCCTAAAGCTCACCCTAAACCTGACCCTAACATTAATCCAAACACCAAAACCTAACCCTCACACTAATACTAACCCTCAACCTAACCCTAACCTGATCCTAACCTTCACTCAAACACCTAACTCTAATATTTACCCTAAACCTAATCTTATCCTTCACCCTAAACCTAAGCCTAACCCTAAAACTAAACCGAACCCTAAACTATTCTCTCACTCGAGCCAAAACCTAAACCTAACCCTAAGCCTCAATCTAACCCTGACCCTAACCGAGAAACCGTAAAACATCAGCTTAACCGTCAACCTAACACTAACCCTCACACGAACCCTAACCCTTTCCCTAAACCTAAGCCTATCCCTAATCCTAACCCTAACCCTGACCTAAACTTAACCCTTACCCTAACCCTAAACTTAAGCCTAACCTTAACTCTACCCTAACCCTAACCCTTACAATCACTCTAAAGCTGACCCTAACCCTACACCCTAACTCTAACTCTAAACCTAACCCTAACCTAGCCCTACGTTTGACCGTAAACCAAGCCTTAACTCTAACCTTCTCCCTACCCTAACCTAACCCTAAACCAAATTCTAATACTAAGCTTAATCCTAACTCTAACCTTAACCCTAACCCTTACACTAACCCTCACTATTACCTGAAAATTCACCCTAACCCTAACCCTAACCCTAACTCTAACTCTAACTCTAACCTTAGCACCTACCCTAAACCCTCACCTTAACTGTAAACCTAACCCTAACCCTCACCCTCACCCTAACCTCTAACCGTATCCCCAAATCTAAACCTAACGCTATCCCTAAACTTGTCCCTAACCCTAACCCAAACACAAACACTAACCCTAATCTAACACTAACCTTAAACTTAACCCTACCCTAACCATAAACCTAACCCTAACGCCCTAAACCTAACCTCTAACACTAAGTATATTCCTCACCGTAATCCTAACCCTTTTCTTAAACCTCACCCTGAACCTAAACGTCACTCTAACCCTGAACCTAAATCTAACATTAACACTACAAGTAACTCCTAAACCTAACCCGAACCCTAAACCTAACCTTAACACTAACCTGAACACAAAATCAAACTCTAGCCCTAACCATAATAACCCTCGCCCCATCCTAAATTGCATCCAACCCTAACCTTAACCCTAAACCTAAACCTAACCCAAACCCTAACCTTAAACCAAACTCTAACCATAACGCTACTCCACCTCTTACCCTAAAACTAAGCCTTACATTAGCCCTGAATCTAACCCCAGACCTAGTCCGAATTCTAACCGTAGACCTAATCCTAACACTAACCCAAACTCTAAGCTTGATCCTAAATAGAACACTAACTCTAATTCGAAACCTGAACCTAAACCGAAATCTTACGCTACACCTAACCCTAAACCTAACCCTAACTCTAATCCTAAACATAACACTTACCCTAAACCCTCACCTTAACTGTGAAACTAACCATAACCCTCACCCTAAACCCTAACAATATCCCCCAACCATAACCCTATGGCTATCCCTAAACCGAACACTAACCTGAATCCCTAAGCCCTAACGATAACACTAACGCTAACCCAAACCCTAACCCCTAACACCAAAGCCTAACCCAAACCTTAACACTAACTCTCACCCTAACTCTAACACTAACCCTAAACCTAATCATAAACCTAACCCTAACCCTAACCCAAAACTAAGCATGACCAGAACCACAATGACTAACCGGAACCCTCACCCAAACCCTAACCCTAAACTAAAACTGTAACCCCTAACACCTTACCAGAACCATAATCCTAACCCTACCCAAACCTAACCCTAAACCTCACCCTCACCCCAACCACAACGCCTAACACAAACCGTGACCCTAACCCTATCCGTAACACTAAACTTAACCCTAACCTAAAACCTAAAACTAACCCTAAAGCTAAACAGAACCCGTAAACTTTACCCTAACACGAAACACAACCTTAACACTAACCTGAAACCTAAACCAAACCTTAGCCATAACCCTAACCCTAACCCTCACCCTCACCCTATCTTAAACTTCACCGTATCCCTAACCTAAAGCTTACCCGAACTCTAAACCTGTCCCTACCCCGCAACCTAACCCTAATCTTAACCTTGGCCCACCTGCAACCCTAAAACTAACCGTTACAATAACTCTGATCCGAAACCTCACCCTAAACCTCATCCGAATCCTAACCCTGACCGTAATCCTAACCCTGACCGTAATCCTAACCCTGACCGTAACCCTAACCTAACCTTAACCCTAACTTTAACCCTGCCATAAACTCAAACCTAACCCTCACCCCTAACAATAACTCTAACCCTAACCCTAAAACGAACCCTCACCTTTAACCAAAATTTCACCCTACCCATAACCCTAAACCTACCCTAACCTCATGGCAATCCTAACCTTAACCTAAATTAAACCTAACCCTGAACCTACCTCTAACCCTAACCCTAACCCTAAACCTAACCCCATCCCTAACCCTGACCCTAACGTGAACCCTAACCCCTAACCCTAACCCTAACTCTCACACTTAACATAAACTTCACCCTAACCCTAACCCTAAAACTAAACATAATACTCAATCTCCCCCAACTCTGACCCTGACCCTAATCCTAACCATAAACCTAACCCTAACCCTAAACTTAACCCTAACCCTGTCCCTAACTCTATCTCTAACCCTAATCCTAACCTTAAAACTTACCCTACACACTCAGCTTCAATGGAAACCTAGCACTAACCCTCACACTAACATCTAAACCTAAACCCTACCCTTAACCTAAGCCTATCTCTAACCTTAACCTAGCCCTAACCCTAACCATGACTTAACCCTAACACTTACCCTAACCCTAAAACTAATCTTAACCCTAAACCTAATCCTAACCTTAACCCTAACCCTAACGCCTAATGCTGAGGCTAAGCTCAACCCTCACCCTTAACTTAAACCTCACCCTAACTCTAACCCTAAACCGAACCCTATCCCTAAAGCTCACCCTAAACCTGACCCTAACATTAATCCAAACACCAAAACCTAACCCTCACACTAATACTAACCCTCAACCTAACCCTAACCTGATCCTAACCTTCACTCAAACACCTAACTCTAATATTTACCCTAAACCTAATCTTATCCTTCACCCTAAACCTAAGCCTAACCCTAAAACTAAACCGAACCCTAAACTATTCTCTCACTCGAGCCAAAACCTAAACCTAACCCTAAGCCTCAATCTAACCCTGACCCTAACCGAGAAACCGTAAAACATCAGCTTAACCGTCAACCTAACACTAACCCTCACACGAACCCTAACCCTTTCCCTAAACCTAAGCCTATCCCTAATCCTAACCCTAACCCTGACCTAAACTTAACCCTTACCCTAACCCTAAACTTAACCCTAACCTTAACTCTACCCTAACCCTAACCCTTACAATCACTCTAAAGCTGACCCTAAACCTACACCCTAACTCTAACTCTACACCTAACCCTAACCTAGCCCTACGTTTGACCGTAAACCAAGCCTTAACCCTAACCTTCTCCCTACCCTAACCTAACCCTAAACCAAATTCTAATACTAAGCTTAATCCTAACTCTAACCTTAACCCTAACCCTTACACTAACCCTCACTATTACCTGAAAATTCACCCTAACCCTAACCCTAACCCTAACTCTAACTCTAACCCTAACCATAGCACCTACCCTAAACCCTCACCTTAACTGTAAACCTAACCCTAACCCTCACCCTCACCCTAACCTCTAACTGTATCCCCAAATCTAAACCTAACGCTATCCCTAAACTTGTCCCTAACTGTAACCCAAACACAAACAGTAACCCTAATCTAACACTAACCCTAAACTTAACCCTACCCTAACCATAAACCTAACCCTAACGCCCTAAACCTAACCTCTAACACTAAGTATAATCCTCACCGTAATCCTAACCCTTTTCTTAAACCTCACCCTGAACCTAAACGTCACTCTAACCCTGAACCTAAATCTAACATTAACACTACAAGTAACTCCTAAACCTAACCCGAACCCTAAACCTAACCTTAACACTAACCTGAACACAAAATCAAACTCTAGCCCTAACCATAATAACCCTCGCCCCATCCTAAATTGCATCCAACCCTAACCTTAACCCTAAACCTAAACCTAACCCAAACCCTAACCTTAAACCAAACTCTAACCATAACGCTACTCCACCTCTTACCCTAAAACTAAGCCTTACATTAGCCCTGAATCTAACCCCAGACCTAGTCCGAATTCTAACCGTAGACCTAATCCTAACACTAACCCAAACTCTAAGCTTGATCCTAAATAGAACACTAACTCTAATTCGAAACCTGAACCTAAACCGAAATCTTACGCTACACCTAACCCTAAACCTAACCCTAACTCTAATCCTAAACATAACACTTACCCTAAACCCTCACCTTAACTGTGAAACTAACCATAACCCTCACCCTAAACCCTAACAATATCCCCCAACCATAACCCTATGGCTATCCCTAAACCGAACACTAACCTGAATCCCTAAGCCCTAACGATAACACTAACGCTAACCCAAACCCTAACCCCTAACACCAAAGCCTAACCCAAACCTTAACACTAACTCTCACCCTAACTCTAACACTAACCCTAAACCTAATCATAAACCTAACCCTAACCCTAACCCAAAACTAAGCATGACCAGAACCACAATGACTAACCGGAACCCTCACCCAAACCCTAACCCTAAACTAAAACTGTAACCCCTAACACCTTACCAGAACCATAATCCTAACCCTACCCAAACCTAACCCTAAACCTCACCCTCACCCCAACCACAACGCCTAACACAAACCGTGACCCTAACCCTATCCGTAACACTAAACTTAACCCTAACCTAAAAACTAAAACTAACCCTAAAGCTAAACAGAACCCGTAAACTTTACCCTAACACGAAACACAACCTTAACACTAACCTGAAACCTAAACCAAACCTTAGCCATAACCCTAACCCTAACCCTCACCCTCACCCTATCTTAAACTTCACCGTATCCCTAACCTAAAGCTCACCCGAACTCTAAACCTGTCCCTACCCCGCAACCTAACCCTAATCTTAACCTTGGCCCACCTGTAACCCTAAAACTAACCGTTACAATAACTCTGATCCGAAACCTCACCCTAAAGCTCATCCGAATCCTAACCCTGACCGTAATCCTAACACTGACCGTAACCCTAACCTAACCTTAACCCTAACTTTAACCCTGCCATAAACTCAAACCTAACCCTCACCCCTAACAATAACTCTAACCCTAACCCTAAAACGAACCCTCACCTTTAACCAAAATTTCACCCTACCCATAACCCTAAACCTACCCTAACTTCATGGCAATCCTAACCTTAACCTAAATTAAACCTAACCCTGAACCTACCTCTAACCCTAACCCTAACCCTAAACCTAACCCCATCCCTAACCCTGACCCTAACGTGAACCCTAACCCCTAACCCTAACCCTAACTCTCACACTTAACATAAACTTCACCCTAACCCTAACCCTAAAACTAAACATAATACTCAATCTCCCCCAACTCTGACCCTGACCCTAATCCTAACCATAAACCTAACCCTAACCCTAAACTTAACCCTAACCCTGTCCCTAACTCTATCTCTAACCCTAATCCTAACCTTAAAACTTACCCTACACACTCAGCTTCAATGGAAACCTAGCACTAACCCTCACACTAACATCTAAACCTAAACCCTACCCTTAACCTAAGCCTATCTCTAACCTTAACCTAGCCCTAACCCTAACCATGACTTAACCCTAACACTTACCCTAACCCTAAAACTAATCTTAACCCTAAACCTAATCCTAACCTTAACCCTAACCCTAACGCCTAATGCTGAGGCTAAGCTCAACCCTCACCCTTAACTTAAACCTCACCCTAACTCTAACCCTAAACCGAACCCTATCCCTAAAGCTCACCCTAAACCTGACCCTAACATTAATCCAAACACCAAAACCTAACCCTCACACTAATACTAACCCTCAACCTAACCCTAACCTGATCCTAACCTTCACTCAAACACCTAACTCTAATATTTACCCTAAACCTAATCTTATCCTTCACCCTAAACCTAAGCCTAACCCTAAAACTAAACCGAACCCTAAACTATTCTCTCACTCGAGCCAAAACCTAAACCTAACCCTAAGCCTCAATCTAACCCTGACCCTAACCGAGAAACCGTAAAACATCAGCTTAACCGTCAACCTAACACTAACCCTCACACGAACCCTAACCCTTTCCCTAAACCTAAGCCTATCCCTAATCCTAACCCTAACCCTGACCTAAACTTAACCCTTACCCTAACCCTAAACTTAACCCTAACCTTAACTCTACCCTAACCCTAACCCTTACAATCACTCTAAAGCTGACCCTAAACCTACACCCTAACTCTAACTCTACACCTAACCCTAACCTAGCCCTACGTTTGACCGTAAACCAAGCCTTAACCCTAACCTTCTCCCTACCCTAACCTAACCCTAAACCAAATTCTAATACTAAGCTTAATCCTAACTCTAACCTTAACCCTAACCCTTACACTAACCCTCACTATTACCTGAAAATTCACCCTAACCCTAACCCTAACCCTAACTCTAACTCTAACCCTAACCATAGCACCTACCCTAAACCCTCACCTTAACTGTAAACCTAACCCTAACCCTCACCCTCACCCTAACCTCTAACTGTATCCCCAAATCTAAACCTAACGCTATCCCTAAACTTGTCCCTAACTGTAACCCAAACACAAACAGTAACCCTAATCTAACACTAACCCTAAACTTAACCCTACCCTAACCATAAAGCTAACCCTAACGCCCTAAACCTAACCTCTAACACTAAGTATAATCCTCACCGTAATCCTAACCCTTTTCTTAACCCTCACCCTGAACCTAAACGTCACTCTAACCCTGAACCTAAATCTAACATTAACACTACAAGTAACTCCTAAACCTAACCCGAACCCTAAACCTAACCTTAACACTAACCTGAACACAAAATCAAACTCTAGCCCTAACCATAATAACCCTCGCCCCATCCTAAATTGCATCCAACCCTAACCTTAACCCTAAACCTAAACCTAACCCAAACCCTAACCTTAAACCAAACTCTAACCATAACGCTACTCCACCTCTTACCCTAAAACTAAGCCTTACATTAGCCCTGAATCTAACCCCAGACCTAGTCCGAATTCTAACCGTAGACCTAATCCTAACACTAACCCAAACTCTAAGCTTGATCCTAAATAGAACACTAACTCTAATTCGAAACCTGAACCTAAACCGAAATCTTACGCTACACCTAACCCTAAACCTAACCCTAACTCTAATCCTAAACATAACACTTACCCTAAACCCTCACCTTAACTGTGAAACTAACCATAACCCTCACCCTAAACCCTAACAATATCCCCCAACCATAACCCTATGGCTATCCCTAAACCGAACACTAACCTGAATCCCTAAGCCCTAACGATAACACTAACGCTAACCCAAACCCTAACCCCTAACACCAAAGCCTAACCCAAACCTTAACACTAACTCTCACCCTAACTCTAACACTAACCCTAAACCTAATCATAAACCTAACCCTAACCCTAACCCAAAACTAAGCATGACCAGAACCACAATGACTAACCGGAACCCTCACCCAAACCCTAACCCTAAACTAAAACTGTAACCCCTAACACCTTACCAGAACCATAATCCTAACCCTACCCAAACCTAACCCTAAACCTCACCCTCACCCCAACCACAACGCCTAACACAAACCGTGACCCTAACCCTATCCGTAACACTAAACTTAACCCTAACCTAAAAACTAAAACTAACCCTAAAGCTAAACAGAACCCGTAAACTTCACCCTAACACGAAACACAACCTTAACACTAACCTGAAACCTAAACCAAACCTTAGCCATAACCCTAACCCTAACCCTCACCCTCACCCTATCTTAAACTTCACCGTATCCCTAACCTAAAGCTCACCCGAACTCTAAACCTGTCCCTACCCCGCAACCTAACCGTAATCTTAACCTTGGCCCACCTGTAACCCTAAAACTAACCGTTACAATAACTCTGATCCGAAACCTCACCCTAAAGCTCATCCGAATCCTAACCCTGACCGTAATCCTAACACTGACCGTAACCCTAACCTAACCTTAACCCTAACTTTAACCCTGCCATAAACTCAAACCTAACCCTCACCCCTAACAATAACTCTAACCCTAACCCTAAAACGAACCCTCACCTTTAACCAAAATTTCACACTACCCATAACCCTAAACCTACCCTAACTTCATGGCAATCCTAACCTTAACCTAAATTAAACCTAACCCTGAACCTACCTCTAACCCTAACCCTAACCCTAAACCTAACCCCATCCCTAACCCTGACCCTAACGTGAACCCTAACCCCTAACCCTAACCCTAACTCTCACACTTAACATAAACTTCACCCTAACCCTAACCCTAAAACTAAACATAATACTCAATCTCCCCCAACTCTGACCCTGACCCTAATCCTAACCATAAACCTAACCCTAACCCTAAACTTAACCCTAACCCTGTCCCTAACTCTATCTCTAACCCTAATCCTAACCTTAAAACTTAACCTACACACTCAGCTTCAATGGAAACCTAGCACTAACCCTCACACTAACATCTAAACCTAAACCCTACCCTTAACCTAAGCCTATCTCTAACCTTAACCTAGCCCTAATCCTAACCATAAACCTAACCCTAACCCTAAACTTAACCCTAACCCTGTCCCTAACTCTATCTCTAACCCTAATCCTAACCTTAAAACTTACCCTACACACTCAGCTTCAATGGAAACCTAGCACTAACCCTCACACTAACATCTAAACCTAAACCCTACCCTTAACCTAAGCCTATCTCTAACCTTAACCTAGCCCTAACCCTAACCATGACTTAACCCTAACACTTACCCTAACCCTAAAACTAATCTTAACCCTAAACCTAATCCTAACCTTAACCCTAACCCTAACGCCTAATGCTGAGGCTAAGCTCAACCCTCACCCTTAACTTAAACCTCACCCTAACTCTAACCCTAAACCGAACCCTATCCCTAAAGCTCACCCTAAACCTGACCCTAACATTAATCCAAACACCAAAACCTAACCCTCACACTAATACTAACCCTCAACCTAACCCTAACCTGATCCTAACCTTCACTCAAACACCTAACTCTAATATTTACCCTAAACCTAATCTTATCCTTCACCCTAAACCTAAGCCTAACCCTAAAACTAAACCGAACCCTAAACTATTCTCTCACTCGAGCCAAAACCTAAACCTAAACCTAAGCCTCAATCTAACCCTGACCCTAACCGAGAAACCGTAAAACATCAGCTTAACCGTCAACCTAACACTAACCCTCACACGAACCCTAACCCTTTCCCTAAACCTAAGCCTATCCCTAATCCTAACCCTAACCCTGACCTAAACTTAACCCTTACCCTAACCCTAAACTTAAGCCTAACCTTAACTCTACCCTAACCCTAACCCTTACAATCACTCTAAAGCTGACCCTAAACCTACACCCTAACTCTAACTCTACACCTAACCCTAACCTAGCCCTACGTTTGACCGTAAACCAAGCCTTAACCCTAACCTTCTCCCTACCCTAACCTAACCCTAAACCAAATTCTAATACTAAGCTTAATCCTAACTCTAACCTTAACCCTAACCCTTACACTAACCCTCACTATTACCTGAAAATTCACCCTAACCCTAACCCTAACCCTAACTCTAACTCTAACCCTAACCATAGCACCTACCCTAAACCCTCACCTTAACTGTAAACCTAACCCTAACCCTCACCCTCACCCTAACCTCTAACTGTATCCCCAAATCTAAACCTAACGCTATCCCTAAACTTGTCCCTAACTGTAACCCAAACACAAACAGTAACCCTAATCTAACACTAACCCTAAACTTAACCCTACCCTAACCATAAAGCTAACCCTAACGCCCTAAACCTAACCTCTAACACTAAGTATAATCCTCACCGTAATCCTAACCCTTTTCTTAAACCTCACCCTGAACCTAAACGTCACTCTAACCCTGAACCTAAATCTAACATTAACACTACAAGTAACTCCTAAACCTAACCCGAACCCTAAACCTAACCTTAACACTAACCTGAACACAAAATCAAACTCTAGCCCTAACCATAATAACCCTCGCCCCATCCTAAATTGCATCCAACCCTAACCTTAACCCTAAACCTAAACCTAACCCAAACCCTAACCTTAAACCAAACTCTAACCATAACGCTACTCCACCTCTTACCCTAAAACTAAGCCTTACATTAGCCCTGAATCTAACCCCAGACCTAGTCCGAATTCTAACCGTAGACCTAATCCTAACACTAACCCAAACTCTAAGCTTGATCCTAAATAGAACACTAACTCTAATTCGAAACCTGAACCTAAACCGAAATCTTACGCTACACCTAACCCTAAACCTACCCCTAACTCTAATCCTAAACATAACACTTACCCTAAACCCTCACCTTAACTGTGAAACTAACCATAACCCTCACCCTAAACCCTAACAATATCCCCCAACCATAACCCTATGGCTATCCCTAAACCGAACACTAACCTGAATCCCTAAGCCCTAACGATAACACTAACGCTAACCCAAACCCTAACCCCTAACACCAAAGCCTAACCCAAACCTTAACACTAACTCTCACCCTAACTCTAACACTAACCCTAAACCTAATCATAAACCTAACCCTAACCCTAACCCAAAACTAAGCATGACCAGAACCACAATGACTAACCGGAACCCTCACCCAAACCCTAACCCTAAACTAAAACTGTAACCCCTAACACCTTACCAGAACCATAATCCTAACCCTACCCAAACCTAACCCTAAACCTCACCCTCACCCCAACCACAACGCCTAACACAAACCGTGACCCTAACCCTATCCGTAACACTAAACTTAACCCTAACCTAAAACCTAAAACTAACCCTAAAGCTAAACAGAACCCGTAAACTTTACCCTAACACGAAACACAACCTTAACACTAACCTGAAACCTAAACCAAACCTTAGCCATAACCCTAACCCTAACCCTCACCCTCACCTTATTTAAACTTCACCGTATCCCTAACCTAAAGCTCACCCGAACTCTAAACCTGTCCCTACCCCGCAACCTAACCCTAATCTTAACCTTGGCCCACCTGTAACCCTAAAACTAACCGTTACAATAACTCTGATCCGAAACCTCACCCTAAAGCTCATCCGAATCCTAACCCTGACCGTAATCCTAACACTGACCGTAACCCTAACCTAACCTTAACCCTAACTTTAACCCTGCCATAAACTCAAACCTAACCCTCACCCCTAACAATAACTCTAACCCTAACCCTAAAACGAACCCTCACCTTTAACCAAAATTTCACCCTACCCATAACCCTAAACCTACCCTAACTTCATGGCAATCCTAACCTTAACCTAAATTAAACCTAACCCTGAACCTACCTCTAACCCTAACCCTAACCCTAAACCTAACCCCATCCCTAACCCTGACCCTAACGTGAACCCTAACCCCTAACCCTAACCCTAACTCTCACACTTAACATAAACTTCACCCTAACCCTAACCCTAAAACTAAACATCACCCTAACCCTAACCCTAAAACTAAACATAATACTCAATCTCCCCCAACTCTGACCCTGACCCTAATCCTAACCATAAACCTAACCCTAACCCTAAACTTAACCCTAACCCTGTCCCTAACTCTATCTCTAACCCTAATCCTAACCTTAAAACTTACCCTACACACTCAGCTTCAATGGAAACCTAGCACTAACCCTCACACTAACATCTAAACCTAAACCCTACCCTTAACCTAAGCCTATCTCTAACCTTAACCTAGCCCTAACCCTAACCATGACTTAACCCTAACACTTACCCTAACCCTAAAACTAATCTTAACCCTAAACCTAATCCTAACCTTAACCCTAACCCTAACGCCTAATGCTGAGGCTAAGCTCAACCCTCACCCTTAACTTAATCCTCACCCTAACTCTAACCCTAAACCGAACCCTATCCCTAAAGCTCACCCTAAACCTGACCCTAACATTAATCCAAACACCAAAACCTAACCCTCACACTAATACTAACCCTCAACCTAACCCTAACCTGATCCTAACCTTCACTCAAACACCTAACTCTAATATTTACCCTAAACCTAATCTTATCCTTCACCCTAAACCTAAGCCTAACCCTAAAACTAAACCGAACCCTAAACTATTCTCTCACTCGAGCCAAAACCTAAACCTAACCCTAAGCCTCAATCTAACCCTGACCCTAACCGAGAAACCGTAAAACATCAGCTTAACCGTCAACCTAACACTAACCCTCACACGAACCCTAACCCTTTCCCTAAACCTAAGCCTATCCCTAATCCTAACCCTAACCCTGACCTAAACTTAACCCTTACCCTAACCCTAAACTTAACCCTAACCTTAACTCTACCCTAACCCTAACCCTTACAATCACTCTAAAGCTGACCCTAAACCTACACCCTAACTCTAACTCTACACCTAACCCTAACCTAGCCCTACCTTTGACCGTAAACCAAGCCTTAACCCTAACCTTCTCCCTACCCTAACCTAACCCTAAACCAAATTCTAATACTAAGCTTAATCCTAACTCTAACCTTAACCCTAACCCTTACACTAACCCTCACTATTACCTGAAAATTCACCCTAACCCTAACCCTAACCCTAACTCTAACTCTAACCCTAACCATAGCACCTACCCTAAACCCTCACCTTAACTGTAAACCTAACCCTAACCCTCACCCTCACCCTAACCTCTAACTGTATCCCCAAATCTAAACCTAACGCTATCCCTAAACTTGTCCCTAACTGTAACCCAAACACAAACAGTAACCCTAATCTAACACTAACCCTAAACTTAACCCTACCCTAACCATAAACCTAACCCTAACGCCCTAAACCTAACCTCTAACACTAAGTATAATCCTCACCGTAATCCTAACCCTTTTCTTAAACCTCACCCTGAACCTAAACGTCACTCTAACCCTGAACCTAAATCTAACATTAACACTACAAGTAACTCCTAAACCTAACCCGAACCCTAAACCTAACCTTAACACTAACCTGAACACAAAATCAAACTCTAGCCCTAACCATAATAACCCTCGCCCCATCCTAAATTGCATCCAACCCTAACCTTAACCCTAAACCTAAACCTAACCCAAACCCTAACCTTAAACCAAACTCTAACCATAACGCTACTCCACCTCTTACCCTAAAACTAAGCCTTACATTAGCCCTGAATCTAACCCCAGACCTAGTCCGAATTCTAACCGTAGACCTAATCCTAACACTAACCCAAACTCTAAGCTTGATCCTAAATAGAACACTAACTCTAATTCGAAACCTGAACCTAAACCGAAATCTTACGCTACACCTAACCCTAAACCTACCCCTAACTCTAATCCTAAACATAACACTTACCCTAAACCCTCACCTTAACTGTGAAACTAACCATAACCCTCACCCTAAACCCTAACAATATCCCCCAACCATAACCCTATGGCTATCCCTAAACCGAACACTAACCTGAATCCCTAAGCCCTAACGATAACACTAACGCTAACCCAAACCCTAACCCCTAACACCAAAGCCTAACCCAAACCTTAACACTAACTCTCACCCTAACTCTAACACTAACCCTAAACCTAATCATAAACCTAACCCTAACCCTAACCCAAAACTAAGCATGACCAGAACCACAATGACTAACTGGAACCCTCACCCAAACCCTAACCCTAAACTAAAACTGTAACCCCTAACACCTTACCAGAACCATAATCCTAACCCTACCCAAACCTAACCCTAAACCTCACCCTCACCCCAACCACAACGCCTAACACAAACCGTGACCCTAACCCTATCCGTAACACTAAACTTAACCCTAACCTAAAACCTAAAACTAACCCTAAAGCTAAACAGAACCCGTAAACTTTACCCTAACACGAAACACAACCTTAACACTAACCTGAAACCTAAACCAAACCTTAGCCATAACCCTAACCCTAACCCTCACCCTCACCCTATCTTAAACTTCACCGTATCCCTAACCTAAAGCTCACCCGAACTCTAAACCTGTCCCTACCCCGCAACCTAACCCTAATCTTAACCTTGGCCCACCTGCAACCCTAAAACTAACCGTTACAATAACTCTGATCCGAAACCTCACCCTAAACCTCATCCGAATCCTAACCCTGACCGTAATCCTAACCCTGACCGTAATCCTAACCCTGACCGTAACCCTAACCTAACCTTAACCCTAACTTTAACCCTGCCATAAACTCAAACCTAACCCTCACCCCTAACAATAACTCTAACCCTAACCCTAAAACGAACCCTCACCTTTAACCAAAATTTCACACTACCCATAACCCTAAACCTACCCTAACTTCATGGCAATCCTAACCTTAACCTAAATTAAACCTAACCCTGAACCTACCTCTAACCCTAACCCTAACCCTAAACCTAACCCCATCCCTAACCCTGACCCTAACGTGAACCCTAACCCCTAACCCTAACCCTAACTCTCACACTTAACATAAACTTCACCCTAACCCTAACCCTAAAACTAAACATAATACTCAATCTCCCCCAACTCTGACCCTGACCCTAATCCTAACCATAAACCTAACCCTAACCCTAAACTTAACCCTAACCCTGTCCCTAACTCTATCTCTAACCCTAATCCTAACCTTAAAACTTACCCTACACACTCAGCTTCAATGGAAACCTAGCACTAACCCTCACACTAACATCTAAACCTAAACCCTACCCTTAACCTAAGCCTATCTCTAACCTTAACCTAGCCCTAACCCTAACCATGACTTAACCCTAACACTTACCCTAACCCTAAAACTAATCTTAACCCTAAACCTAATCCTAACCTTAACCCTAACCCTAACGCCTAATGCTGAGGCTAAGCTCAACCCTCACCCTTAACTTAAACCTCACCCTAACTCTAACCCTAAACCGAACCCTATCCCTAAAGTTCACCCTAAACCTGACCTTAACATTAATCCAAACACCAAAACCTAACCCTCACACTAATACTAACCCTCAACCTAACCCTAACCTGATCCTAACCTTCACTCAAACACCTAACTCTAATATTTACCCTAAACCTACTCTTATCCTTCACCCTAAACCTAAGCCATACCCTAAAACTAAACCGAACCCTAAACTATTCTCTCACTCGAGCCAAATCCTAAACCTAACCCTAAGCCTCAATCTAACCCTGACCCTAACCGAGAAACCGTAAAACATCAGCTTAACCGTCAACCTAACACTAACCCTCACACGAACCCTAACCCTTTCCCTAAACCTAAGCCTATCCCTAATCCTAACCCTAACCCTGACCTAAACTTAACCCTTACCCTAACCCTAAACTTAACCGTAACCTTAACTCTACCCTAACCCTAACCCTTACAATCACTCTAAAGCTGACCCTAAACCTACACCCTAACTCTAACTCTACACCTAACCCTAACCTAGCCCTACCTTTGACCGTAAACCAAGCCTTAACCCTAACCTTCTCCCTACCCTAACCTAACCCTAAACCAAATTCTAATACTAAGCTTAATCCTAACTCTAACCTTAACCCTAACCCTTACACTAACCCTCACTATTACCTGAAAATTCACCCTAACCCTAACCCTAACCCTAACCCTAACTCTAACTCTAACCCTAACCATAGCACCTACCCTAAACCCTCACCTTAACTGTAAACCTAAACCTAACCCTCACCCTCACCCTAACCTCTAACCGTATCCCCAAATCTAAACCTAACGCTATCCCTAAACTTGTCCCTAACTGTAACCCAAACACAAACAGTAACCCTAATCTAACACTAACCCTAAACTTAACCCTACCCTAACCATAAAGCTAACCCTAACGCCCTAAACCTAACCTCTAACACTAAGTATAATCCTCACCGTAATCCTAACCCTTTTCTTAACCCTCACCCTGAACCTAAACGTCACTCTAACCCTGAACCTAAATCTAACATTAACACTAAAAGTAACTCCTAACACTAACCCGAACCCTAAACCTAACCTTAACACTAACCTGAACACAAAATCAAACTCTAGCCCTAACCATAATAACCCTCGCCCCATCCTAAATTGCATCCAACCCTAAGCTTAACCCTAAACCTAAACCTAACCCAAACCCTAACCTTAAACCAAACTCTAACCATAACGCTACTCCACCTCTTACCCTAAAACTAAGCCTTACATTAGCCCTGAATCTAACCCCAGACCTAGTCCGAATTCTAACCGTAGACCTAATCCTAACACTAACCCAAACTCTAAGCTTGATCCTAAATAGAACACTAACTCTAATTCGAAACCTGAACCTAAACCGAAATCTTACGCTACACCTAACCCTAAACCTAACCCTAACTCTAATCCTAAACATAACACTTACCCTAAACCCTCACCTTAACTGTGAAACTAACCATAACCCTCACCCTAAACCCTAACAATATCCCCCAACCATAACCCTATGGCTATCCCTAAACCGAACACTAACCTGAATCCCTAAGCCCTAACGATAACACTAACGCTAACCCAAACCCTAACCCCTAACACCAAAGCCTAACCCAAACCTTAACACTAACTCTCACCCTAACTCTAACACTAACCCTAAACCTAATCATAAACCTAACCCTAACCCTAACCCAAAACTAAGCATGACCAGAACCACAATGACTAACCGGAACCCTCACCCAAACCCTAACCCTAAACTAAAACTGTAACCCCTAACACCTTACCAGAACCATAATCCTAACCCTACCCAAACCTAACCCTAAACCTCACCCTCACCCCAACCACAACGCCTAACACAAACCGTGACCCTAACCCTATCCGTAACACTAAACTTAACCCTAACCTAAAACCTAAAACTAACCCTAAAGCTAAACAGAACCCGTAAACTTTACCCTAACACGAAACACAACCTTAACACTAACCTGAAACCTAAACCAAACCTTAGCCATAACCCTAACCCTAACCCTCACCCTCACCCTATCTTAAACTTCACCGTATCCCTAACCTAAAGCTCACCCGAACTCTAAACCTGTCCCTACCCCGCAACCTAACCCTAATCTTAACCTTGGCCCACCTGCAACCCTAAAACTAACCGTTACAATAACTCTGATCCGAAACCTCACCCTAAACCTCATCCGAATCCTAACCCTGACCGTAATCCTAACCCTGACCGTAATCCTAACCCTGACCGTAACCCTAACCTAACCTTAACCCTAACTTTAACCCTGCCATAAACTCAAACCTAACCCTCACCCCTAACAATAACTCTAACCCTAACCCTAAAACGAACCCTCACCTTTAACCAAAATTTCACCCTACCCATAACCCTAAACCTACCCTAACTTCATGGCAATCCTAACCTTAACCTAAATTAAACCTAACCCTGAACCTACCTCTAACCCTAACCCTAACCCTAAACCTAACCCCATCCCTAACCCTGACCCTAACGTGAACCCTAACCCCTAACCCTAACCCTAACTCTCACACTTAACATAAACTTCACCCTAACCCTAACCCTAAAACTAAACATAATACTCAATCTCCCCCAACTCTGACCCTGACCCTAATCCTAACCATAAACCTAACCCTAACCCTAAACTTAACCCTAACCCTGTCCCTAACTCTATCTCTAACCCTAATCCTAACCTTAAAACTTACCCTACACACTCAGCTTCAATGGAAACCTAGCACTAACCCTCACACTAACATCTAAACCTAAACCCTACCCTTAACCTAAGCCTATCTCTAACCTTAACCTAGCCCTAACCCTAACCATGACTTAACCCTAACACTTACCCTAACCCTAAAACTAATCTTAACCCTAAACCTAATCCTAACCTTAACCCTAACCCTAACGCCTAATGCTGAGGCTAAGCTCAACCCTCACCCTTAACTTAAACCTCACCCTAACTCTAACCCTAAACCGAACCCTATCCCTAAAGCTCACCCTAAACCTGACCCTAACATTAATCCAAACACCAAAACCTAACCCTCACACTAATACTAACCCTCAACCTAACCCTAACCTGATCCTAACCTTCACTCAAACACCTAACTCTAATATTTACCCTAAACCTAATCTTATCCTTCACCCTAAACCTAAGCCTAACCCTAAAACTAAACCGAACCCTAAACTATTCTCTCACTCGAGCCAAAACCTAAACCTAACCCTAAGCCTCAATCTAACCCTGACCCTAACCGAGAAACCGTAAAACATCAGCTTAACCGTCAACCTAACACTAACCCTCACACGAACCCTAACCCTTTCCCTAAACCTAAGCCTATCCCTAATCCTAACCCTAACCCTGACCTAAACTTAACCCTTACCCTAACCCTAAACTTAACCCTAACCTTAACTCTACCCTAACCCTAACCCTTACAATCACTCTAAAGCTGACCCTAAACCTACACCCTAACTCTAACTCTACACCTAACCCTAACCTAGCCCTACCTTTGACCGTAAACCAAGCCTTAACCCTAACCTTCTCCCTACCCTAACCTAACCCTAAACCAAATTCTAATACTAAGCTTAATCCTAACTCTAACCTTAACCCTAACCCTTACACTAACCCTCACTATTACCTGAAAATTCACCCTAACCCTAACCCTAACCCTCACTCTAACTCTAACCCTAACCATAGCACCTACCCTAAACCCTCACCTTAACTGTAAACCTAACCCTAACCCTCACCCTCACCCTAACCTCTAACTGTATCCCCAAATCTAAACCTAACGCTATCCCTAAACTTGTCCCTAACTGTAACACAAACACAAACAGTAACCCTAATCTAACACTAACCCTAAACTTAACCCTACCCTAACCATAAAGCTAACCCTAACGCCCTAAACCTAACCTCTAACACTAAGTATAATCCTCACCGTAATCCTAACCCTTTTCTTAACCCTCACCCTCACCCTAAACCTAATCATAAACCTAACCCTAACCCTAACCCAAAACTAAGCATGACCAGAACCACAATGACTAACCGGAACCCTCACCCAAACCCTAACCCTAAACTAAAACTGTAACCCCTAACACCTTACCAGAACCATAATCCTAACCCTACCCAAACCTAACCCTAAACCTCACCCTCACCCCAACCACAACGCCTAACACAAACCGTGACCCTAACCCTATCCGTAACACTAAACTTAACCCTAACCTAAAAACTAAAACTAACCCTAAAGCTAAACAGAACCCGTAAACTTCACCCTAACACGAAACACAACCTTAACACTAACCTGAAACCTAAACCAAACCTTAGCCATAACCCTAACCCTAACCCTCACCCTCACCCTATCTTAAACTTCACCGTATCCCTAACCTAAAGCTCACCCGAACTCTAAACCTGTCCCTACCCCGCAACCTAACCGTAATCTTAACCTTGGCCCACCTGTAACCCTAAAACTAACCGTTACAATAACTCTGATCCGAAACCTCACCCTAAAGCTCATCCGAATCCTAACCCTGACCGTAATCCTAACACTGACCGTAACCCTAACCTAACCTTAACCCTAACTTTAACCCTGCCATAAACTCAAACCTAACCCTCACCCCTAACAATAACTCTAACCCTAACCCTAAAACGAACCCTCACCTTTAACCAAAATTTCACACTACCCATAACCCTAAACCTACCCTAACTTCATGGCAATCCTAACCTTAACCTAAATTAAACCTAACCCTGAACCTACCTCTAACCCTAACCCTAACCCTAAACCTAACCCCATCCCTAACCCTGACCCTAACGTGAACCCTAACCCCTAACCCTAACCCTAACTCTCACACTTAACATAAACTTCACCCTAACCCTAACCCTAAAACTAAACATAATACTCAATCTCCCCCAACTCTGACCCTGACCCTAATCCTAACCATAAACCTAACCCTAACCCTAAACTTAACCCTAACCCTGTCCCTAACTCTATCTCTAACCCTAATCCTAACCTTAAAACTTAACCTACACACTCAGCTTCAATGGAAACCTAGCACTAACCCTCACACTAACATCTAAACCTAAACCCTACCCTTAACCTAAGCCTATCTCTAACCTTAACCTAGCCCTAATCCTAACCATAAACCTAACCCTAACCCTAAACTTAACCCTAACCCTGTCCCTAACTCTATCTCTAACCCTAATCCTAACCTTAAAACTTACCCTACACACTCAGCTTCAATGGAAACCTAGCACTAACCCTCACACTAACATCTAAACCTAAACCCTACCCTTAACCTAAGCCTATCTCTAACCTTAACCTAGCCCTAACCCTAACCATGACTTAACCCTAACACTTACCCTAACCCTAAAACTAATCTTAACCCTAAACCTAATCCTAACCTTAACCCTAACCCTAACGCCTAATGCTGAGGCTAAGCTCAACCCTCACCCTTAACTTAAACCTCACCCTAACTCTAACCCTAAACCGAACCCTATCCCTAAAGCTCACCCTAAACCTGACCCTAACATTAATCCAAACACCAAAACCTAACCCTCACACTAATACTAACCCTCAACCTAACCCTAACCTGATCCTAACCTTCACTCAAACACCTAACTCTAATATTTACCCTAAACCTAATCTTATCCTTCACCCTAAACCTAAGCCTAACCCTAAAACTAAACCGAACCCTAAACTATTCTCTCACTCGAGCCAAAACCTAAACCTAAACCTAAGCCTCAATCTAACCCTGACCCTAACCGAGAAACCGTAAAACATCAGCTTAACCGTCAACCTAACACTAACCCTCACACGAACCCTAACCCTTTCCCTAAACCTAAGCCTATCCCTAATCCTAACCCTAACCCTGACCTAAACTTAACCCTTACCCTAACCCTAAACTTAAGCCTAACCTTAACTCTACCCTAACCCTAACCCTTACAATCACTCTAAAGCTGACCCTAAACCTACACCCTAACTCTAACTCTACACCTAACCCTAACCTAGCCCTACGTTTGACCGTAAACCAAGCCTTAACCCTAACCTTCTCCCTACCCTAACCTAACCCTAAACCAAATTCTAATACTAAGCTTAATCCTAACTCTAACCTTAACCCTAACCCTTACACTAACCCTCACTATTACCTGAAAATTCACCCTAACCCTAACCCTAACCCTAACTCTAACTCTAACCCTAACCATAGCACCTACCCTAAACCCTCACCTTAACTGTAAACCTAACCCTAACCCTCACCCTCACCCTAACCTCTAACTGTATCCCCAAATCTAAACCTAACGCTATCCCTAAACTTGTCCCTAACTGTAACCCAAACACAAACAGTAACCCTAATCTAACACTAACCCTAAACTTAACCCTACCCTAACCATAAAGCTAACCCTAACGCCCTAAACCTAACCTCTAACACTAAGTATAATCCTCACCGTAATCCTAACCCTTTTCTTAAACCTCACCCTGAACCTAAACGTCACTCTAACCCTGAACCTAAATCTAACATTAACACTACAAGTAACTCCTAAACCTAACCCGAACCCTAAACCTAACCTTAACACTAACCTGAACACAAAATCAAACTCTAGCCCTAACCATAATAACCCTCGCCCCATCCTAAATTGCATCCAACCCTAACCTTAACCCTAAACCTAAACCTAACCCAAACCCTAACCTTAAACCAAACTCTAACCATAACGCTACTCCACCTCTTACCCTAAAACTAAGCCTTACATTAGCCCTGAATCTAACCCCAGACCTAGTCCGAATTCTAACCGTAGACCTAATCCTAACACTAACCCAAACTCTAAGCTTGATCCTAAATAGAACACTAACTCTAATTCGAAACCTGAACCTAAACCGAAATCTTACGCTACACCTAACCCTAAACCTACCCCTAACTCTAATCCTAAACATAACACTTACCCTAAACCCTCACCTTAACTGTGAAACTAACCATAACCCTCACCCTAAACCCTAACAATATCCCCCAACCATAACCCTATGGCTATCCCTAAACCGAACACTAACCTGAATCCCTAAGCCCTAACGATAACACTAACGCTAACCCAAACCCTAACCCCTAACACCAAAGCCTAACCCAAACCTTAACACTAACTCTCACCCTAACTCTAACACTAACCCTAAACCTAATCATAAACCTAACCCTAACCCTAACCCAAAACTAAGCATGACCAGAACCACAATGACTAACCGGAACCCTCACCCAAACCCTAACCCTAAACTAAAACTGTAACCCCTAACACCTTACCAGAACCATAATCCTAACCCTACCCAAACCTAACCCTAAACCTCACCCTCACCCCAACCACAACGCCTAACACAAACCGTGACCCTAACCCTATCCGTAACACTAAACTTAACCCTAACCTAAAACCTAAAACTAACCCTAAAGCTAAACAGAACCCGTAAACTTTACCCTAACACGAAACACAACCTTAACACTAACCTGAAACCTAAACCAAACCTTAGCCATAACCCTAACCCTAACCCTCACCCTCACCTTATTTAAACTTCACCGTATCCCTAACCTAAAGCTCACCCGAACTCTAAACCTGTCCCTACCCCGCAACCTAACCCTAATCTTAACCTTGGCCCACCTGTAACCCTAAAACTAACCGTTACAATAACTCTGATCCGAAACCTCACCCTAAAGCTCATCCGAATCCTAACCCTGACCGTAATCCTAACACTGACCGTAACCCTAACCTAACCTTAACCCTAACTTTAACCCTGCCATAAACTCAAACCTAACCCTCACCCCTAACAATAACTCTAACCCTAACCCTAAAACGAACCCTCACCTTTAACCAAAATTTCACCCTACCCATAACCCTAAACCTACCCTAACTTCATGGCAATCCTAACCTTAACCTAAATTAAACCTAACCCTGAACCTACCTCTAACCCTAACCCTAACCCTAAACCTAACCCCATCCCTAACCCTGACCCTAACGTGAACCCTAACCCCTAACCCTAACCCTAACTCTCACACTTAACATAAACTTCACCCTAACCCTAACCCTAAAACTAAACATCACCCTAACCCTAACCCTAAAACTAAACATAATACTCAATCTCCCCCAACTCTGACCCTGACCCTAATCCTAACCATAAACCTAACCCTAACCCTAAACTTAACCCTAACCCTGTCCCTAACTCTATCTCTAACCCTAATCCTAACCTTAAAACTTACCCTACACACTCAGCTTCAATGGAAACCTAGCACTAACCCTCACACTAACATCTAAACCTAAACCCTACCCTTAACCTAAGCCTATCTCTAACCTTAACCTAGCCCTAACCCTAACCATGACTTAACCCTAACACTTACCCTAACCCTAAAACTAATCTTAACCCTAAACCTAATCCTAACCTTAACCCTAACCCTAACGCCTAATGCTGAGGCTAAGCTCAACCCTCACCCTTAACTTAATCCTCACCCTAACTCTAACCCTAAACCGAACCCTATCCCTAAAGCTCACCCTAAACCTGACCCTAACATTAATCCAAACACCAAAACCTAACCCTCACACTAATACTAACCCTCAACCTAACCCTAACCTGATCCTAACCTTCACTCAAACACCTAACTCTAATATTTACCCTAAACCTAATCTTATCCTTCACCCTAAACCTAAGCCTAACCCTAAAACTAAACCGAACCCTAAACTATTCTCTCACTCGAGCCAAAACCTAAACCTAACCCTAAGCCTCAATCTAACCCTGACCCTAACCGAGAAACCGTAAAACATCAGCTTAACCGTCAACCTAACACTAACCCTCACACGAACCCTAACCCTTTCCCTAAACCTAAGCCTATCCCTAATCCTAACCCTAACCCTGACCTAAACTTAACCCTTACCCTAACCCTAAACTTAACCCTAACCTTAACTCTACCCTAACCCTAACCCTTACAATCACTCTAAAGCTGACCCTAAACCTACACCCTAACTCTAACTCTACACCTAACCCTAACCTAGCCCTACCTTTGACCGTAAACCAAGCCTTAACCCTAACCTTCTCCCTACCCTAACCTAACCCTAAACCAAATTCTAATACTAAGCTTAATCCTAACTCTAACCTTAACCCTAACCCTTACACTAACCCTCACTATTACCTGAAAATTCACCCTAACCCTAACCCTAACCCTAACTCTAACTCTAACCCTAACCATAGCACCTACCCTAAACCCTCACCTTAACTGTAAACCTAACCCTAACCCTCACCCTCACCCTAACCTCTAACTGTATCCCCAAATCTAAACCTAACGCTATCCCTAAACTTGTCCCTAACTGTAACCCAAACACAAACAGTAACCCTAATCTAACACTAACCCTAAACTTAACCCTACCCTAACCATAAACCTAACCCTAACGCCCTAAACCTAACCTCTAACACTAAGTATAATCCTCACCGTAATCCTAACCCTTTTCTTAAACCTCACCCTGAACCTAAACGTCACTCTAACCCTGAACCTAAATCTAACATTAACACTACAAGTAACTCCTAAACCTAACCCGAACCCTAAACCTAACCTTAACACTAACCTGAACACAAAATCAAACTCTAGCCCTAACCATAATAACCCTCGCCCCATCCTAAATTGCATCCAACCCTAACCTTAACCCTAAACCTAAACCTAACCCAAACCCTAACCTTAAACCAAACTCTAACCATAACGCTACTCCACCTCTTACCCTAAAACTAAGCCTTACATTAGCCCTGAATCTAACCCCAGACCTAGTCCGAATTCTAACCGTAGACCTAATCCTAACACTAACCCAAACTCTAAGCTTGATCCTAAATAGAACACTAACTCTAATTCGAAACCTGAACCTAAACCGAAATCTTACGCTACACCTAACCCTAAACCTACCCCTAACTCTAATCCTAAACATAACACTTACCCTAAACCCTCACCTTAACTGTGAAACTAACCATAACCCTCACCCTAAACCCTAACAATATCCCCCAACCATAACCCTATGGCTATCCCTAAACCGAACACTAACCTGAATCCCTAAGCCCTAACGATAACACTAACGCTAACCCAAACCCTAACCCCTAACACCAAAGCCTAACCCAAACCTTAACACTAACTCTCACCCTAACTCTAACACTAACCCTAAACCTAATCATAAACCTAACCCTAACCCTAACCCAAAACTAAGCATGACCAGAACCACAATGACTAACTGGAACCCTCACCCAAACCCTAACCCTAAACTAAAACTGTAACCCCTAACACCTTACCAGAACCATAATCCTAACCCTACCCAAACCTAACCCTAAACCTCACCCTCACCCCAACCACAACGCCTAACACAAACCGTGACCCTAACCCTATCCGTAACACTAAACTTAACCCTAACCTAAAACCTAAAACTAACCCTAAAGCTAAACAGAACCCGTAAACTTTACCCTAACACGAAACACAACCTTAACACTAACCTGAAACCTAAACCAAACCTTAGCCATAACCCTAACCCTAACCCTCACCCTCACCCTATCTTAAACTTCACCGTATCCCTAACCTAAAGCTCACCCGAACTCTAAACCTGTCCCTACCCCGCAACCTAACCCTAATCTTAACCTTGGCCCACCTGCAACCCTAAAACTAACCGTTACAATAACTCTGATCCGAAACCTCACCCTAAACCTCATCCGAATCCTAACCCTGACCGTAATCCTAACCCTGACCGTAATCCTAACCCTGACCGTAACCCTAACCTAACCTTAACCCTAACTTTAACCCTGCCATAAACTCAAACCTAACCCTCACCCCTAACAATAACTCTAACCCTAACCCTAAAACGAACCCTCACCTTTAACCAAAATTTCACACTACCCATAACCCTAAACCTACCCTAACTTCATGGCAATCCTAACCTTAACCTAAATTAAACCTAACCCTGAACCTACCTCTAACCCTAACCCTAACCCTAAACCTAACCCCATCCCTAACCCTGACCCTAACGTGAACCCTAACCCCTAACCCTAACCCTAACTCTCACACTTAACATAAACTTCACCCTAACCCTAACCCTAAAACTAAACATAATACTCAATCTCCCCCAACTCTGACCCTGACCCTAATCCTAACCATAAACCTAACCCTAACCCTAAACTTAACCCTAACCCTGTCCCTAACTCTATCTCTAACCCTAATCCTAACCTTAAAACTTACCCTACACACTCAGCTTCAATGGAAACCTAGCACTAACCCTCACACTAACATCTAAACCTAAACCCTACCCTTAACCTAAGCCTATCTCTAACCTTAACCTAGCCCTAACCCTAACCATGACTTAACCCTAACACTTACCCTAACCCTAAAACTAATCTTAACCCTAAACCTAATCCTAACCTTAACCCTAACCCTAACGCCTAATGCTGAGGCTAAGCTCAACCCTCACCCTTAACTTAAACCTCACCCTAACTCTAACCCTAAACCGAACCCTATCCCTAAAGTTCACCCTAAACCTGACCTTAACATTAATCCAAACACCAAAACCTAACCCTCACACTAATACTAACCCTCAACCTAACCCTAACCTGATCCTAACCTTCACTCAAACACCTAACTCTAATATTTACCCTAAACCTACTCTTATCCTTCACCCTAAACCTAAGCCTAACCCTAAAACTAAACCGAACCCTAAACTATTCTCTCACTCGAGCCAAATCCTAAACCTAACCCTAAGCCTCAATCTAACCCTGACCCTAACCGAGAAACCGTAAAACATCAGCTTAACCGTCAACCTAACACTAACCCTCACACGAACCCTAACCCTTTCCCTAAACCTAAGCCTATCCCTAATCCTAACCCTAACCCTGACCTAAACTTAACCCTTACCCTAACCCTAAACTTAACCGTAACCTTAACTCTACCCTAACCCTAACCCTTACAATCACTCTAAAGCTGACCCTAAACCTACACCCTAACTCTAACTCTACACCTAACCCTAACCTAGCCCTACCTTTGACCGTAAACCAAGCCTTAACCCTAACCTTCTCCCTACCCTAACCTAACCCTAAACCAAATTCTAATACTAAGCTTAATCCTAACTCTAACCTTAACCCTAACCCTTACACTAACCCTCACTATTACCTGAAAATTCACCCTAACCCTAACCCTAACCCTAACCCTAACTCTAACTCTAACCCTAACCATAGCACCTACCCTAAACCCTCACCTTAACTGTAAACCTAAACCTAACCCTCACCCTCACCCTAACCTCTAACCGTATCCCCAAATCTAAACCTAACGCTATCCCTAAACTTGTCCCTAACTGTAACCCAAACACAAACAGTAACCCTAATCTAACACTAACCCTAAACTTAACCCTACCCTAACCATAAAGCTAACCCTAACGCCCTAAACCTAACCTCTAACACTAAGTATAATCCTCACCGTAATCCTAACCCTTTTCTTAACCCTCACCCTGAACCTAAACGTCACTCTAACCCTGAACCTAAATCTAACATTAACACTAAAAGTAACTCCTAACACTAACCCGAACCCTAAACCTAACCTTAACACTAACCTGAACACAAAATCAAACTCTAGCCCTAACCATAATAACCCTCGCCCCATCCTAAATTGCATCCAACCCTAAGCTTAACCCTAAACCTAAACCTAACCCAAACCCTAACCTTAAACCAAACTCTAACCATAACGCTACTCCACCTCTTACCCTAAAACTAAGCCTTACATTAGCCCTGAATCTAACCCCAGACCTAGTCCGAATTCTAACCGTAGACCTAATCCTAACACTAACCCAAACTCTAAGCTTGATCCTAAATAGAACACTAACTCTAATTCGAAACCTGAACCTAAACCGAAATCTTACGCTACACCTAACCCTAAACCTAACCCTAACTCTAATCCTAAACATAACACTTACCCTAAACCCTCACCTTAACTGTGAAACTAACCATAACCCTCACCCTAAACCCTAACAATATCCCCCAACCATAACCCTATGGCTATCCCTAAACCGAACACTAACCTGAATCCCTAAGCCCTAACGATAACACTAACGCTAACCCAAACCCTAACCCCTAACACCAAAGCCTAACCCAAACCTTAACACTAACTCTCACCCTAACTCTAACACTAACCCTAAACCTAATCATAAACCTAACCCTAACCCTAACCCAAAACTAAGCATGACCAGAACCACAATGACTAACCGGAACCCTCACCCAAACCCTAACCCTAAACTAAAACTGTAACCCCTAACACCTTACCAGAACCATAATCCTAACCCTACCCAAACCTAACCCTAAACCTCACCCTCACCCCAACCACAACGCCTAACACAAACCGTGACCCTAACCCTATCCGTAACACTAAACTTAACCCTAACCTAAAACCTAAAACTAACCCTAAAGCTAAACAGAACCCGTAAACTTTACCCTAACACGAAACACAACCTTAACACTAACCTGAAACCTAAACCAAACCTTAGCCATAACCCTAACCCTAACCCTCACCCTCACCCTATCTTAAACTTCACCGTATCCCTAACCTAAAGCTCACCCGAACTCTAAACCTGTCCCTACCCCGCAACCTAACCCTAATCTTAACCTTGGCCCACCTGCAACCCTAAAACTAACCGTTACAATAACTCTGATCCGAAACCTCACCCTAAACCTCATCCGAATCCTAACCCTGACCGTAATCCTAACCCTGACCGTAATCCTAACCCTGACCGTAACCCTAACCTAACCTTAACCCTAACTTTAACCCTGCCATAAACTCAAACCTAACCCTCACCCCTAACAATAACTCTAACCCTAACCCTAAAACGAACCCTCACCTTTAACCAAAATTTCACCCTACCCATAACCCTAAACCTACCCTAACTTCATGGCAATCCTAACCTTAACCTAAATTAAACCTAACCCTGAACCTACCTCTAACCCTAACCCTAACCCTAAACCTAACCCCATCCCTAACCCTGACCCTAACGTGAACCCTAACCCCTAACCCTAACCCTAACTCTCACACTTAACATAAACTTCACCCTAACCCTAACCCTAAAACTAAACATAATACTCAATCTCCCCCAACTCTGACCCTGACCCTAATCCTAACCATAAACCTAACCCTAACCCTAAACTTAACCCTAACCCTGTCCCTAACTCTATCTCTAACCCTAATCCTAACCTTAAAACTTACCCTACACACTCAGCTTCAATGGAAACCTAGCACTAACCCTCACACTAACATCTAAACCTAAACCCTACCCTTAACCTAAGCCTATCTCTAACCTTAACCTAGCCCTAACCCTAACCATGACTTAACCCTAACACTTACCCTAACCCTAAAACTAATCTTAACCCTAAACCTAATCCTAACCTTAACCCTAACCCTAACGCCTAATGCTGAGGCTAAGCTCAACCCTCACCCTTAACTTAAACCTCACCCTAACTCTAACCCTAAACCGAACCCTATCCCTAAAGCTCACCCTAAACCTGACCCTAACATTAATCCAAACACCAAAACCTAACCCTCACACTAATACTAACCCTCAACCTAACCCTAACCTGATCCTAACCTTCACTCAAACACCTAACTCTAATATTTACCCTAAACCTAATCTTATCCTTCACCCTAAACCTAAGCCTAACCCTAAAACTAAACCGAACCCTAAACTATTCTCTCACTCGAGCCAAAACCTAAACCTAACCCTAAGCCTCAATCTAACCCTGACCCTAACCGAGAAACCGTAAAACATCAGCTTAACCGTCAACCTAACACTAACCCTCACACGAACCCTAACCCTTTCCCTAAACCTAAGCCTATCCCTAATCCTAACCCTAACCCTGACCTAAACTTAACCCTTACCCTAACCCTAAACTTAACCCTAACCTTAACTCTACCCTAACCCTAACCCTTACAATCACTCTAAAGCTGACCCTAAACCTACACCCTAACTCTAACTCTACACCTAACCCTAACCTAGCCCTACCTTTGACCGTAAACCAAGCCTTAACCCTAACCTTCTCCCTACCCTAACCTAACCCTAAACCAAATTCTAATACTAAGCTTAATCCTAACTCTAACCTTAACCCTAACCCTTACACTAACCCTCACTATTACCTGAAAATTCACCCTAACCCTAACCCTAACCCTCACTCTAACTCTAACCCTAACCATAGCACCTACCCTAAACCCTCACCTTAACTGTAAACCTAACCCTAACCCTCACCCTCACCCTAACCTCTAACTGTATCCCCAAATCTAAACCTAACGCTATCCCTAAACTTGTCCCTAACTGTAACCCAAACACAAACAGTAACCCTAATCTAACACTAACCCTAAACTTAACCCTACCCTAACCATAAAGCTAACCCTAACGCCCTAAACCTAACCTCTAACACTAAGTATAATCCTCACCGTAATCCTAACCCTTTTCTTAAACCTCACCCTGAACCTAAACGTCACTCTAACCCTGAACCTAAATCTAACATTAACACTACAAGTAACTCCTAAACCTAACCCGAACCCTAAACCTAACCTTAACACTAACCTGAACACAAAATCAAACTCTAGCCCTAACCATAATAACCCTCGCCCCATCCTAAATTGCATCCAACCCTAACCTTAACCCTAAACCTAAACCTAACCCAAACCCTAACCTTAAACCAAACTCTAACCATAACGCTACTCCACCTCTTACCCTAAAACTAAGCCTTACATTAGCCCTGAATCTAACCCCAGACCTAGTCCGAATTCTAACCGTAGACCTAATCCTAACACTAACCCAAACTCTAAGCTTGATCCTAAATAGAACACTAACTCTAATTCGAAACCTGAACCTAAACCGAAATCTTACGCTACACCTAACCCTAAACCTAACCCTAACTCTAATCCTAAACATAACACTTACCCTAAACCCTCACCTTAACTGTGAAACTAACCATAACCCTCACCCTAAACCCTAACAATATCCCCCAACCATAACCCTATGGCTATCCCTAAACCGAACACTAACCTGAATCCCTAAGCCCTAACGATAACACTAACGCTAACCCAAACCCTAACCCCTAACACCAAAGCCTAACCCAAACCTTAACACTAACTCTCACCCTAACTCTAACACTAACCCTAAACCTAATCATAAACCTAACCCTAACCCTAACCCAAAACTAAGCATGACCAGAACCACAATGACTAACTGGAACCCTCACCCAAACCCTAACCCTAAACTAAAACTGTAACCCCTAACACCTTACCAGAACCATAATCCTAACCCTACCCAAACCTAACCCTAAACCTCACCCTCACCCCAACCACAACGCCTAACACAAACCGTGACCCTAACCCTATCCGTAACACTAAACTTAACCCTAACCTAAAACCTAAAACTAACCCTAAAGCTAAACAGAACCCGTAAACTTTACCCTAACACGAAACACAACCTTAACACTAACCTGAAACCTAAACCAAACCTTAGCCATAACCCTAACCCTAACCCTCACCCTCACCCTATCTTAAACTTCACCGTATCCCTAACCTAAAGCTCACCCGAACTCTAAACCTGTCCCTACCCCGCAACCTAACCCTAATCTTAACCTTGGCCCACCTGCAACCCTAAAACTAACCGTTACAATAACTCTGATCCGAAACCTCACCCTAAACCTCATCCGAATCCTAACCCTGACCGTAATCCTAACCCTGACCGTAATCCTAACCCTGACCGTAACCCTAACCTAACCTTAACCCTAACTTTAACCCTGCCATAAACTCAAACCTAACCCTCACCCCTAACAATAACTCTAACCCTAACCCTAAAACGAACCCTCACCTTTAACCAAAATTTCACCCTACCCATCACCCTAAACCTACCCTAACTTCATGGCAATCCTAACCTTAACCTAAATTAAACCTAACCCTGAACCTACCTCTAACCCTAACCCTAACCCTAAACCTAACCCCATCCCTAACCCTGACCCTAACGTGAACCCTAACCCCTAACCCTAACCCTAACTCTCACACTTAACATAAACTTCACCCTAACCCTAACCCTAAAACTAAACATAATACTCAATCTCCCCCAACTCTGACCCTGACCCTAATCCTAACCATAAACCTAACCCTAACCCTAAACTTAACCCTAACCCTGTCCCTAACTCTATCTCTAACCCTAATCCTAACCTTAAAACTTACCCTACACACTCAGCTTCAATGGAAACCTAGCACTAACCCTCACACTAACATCTAAACCTAAACCCTACCCTTAACCTAAGCCTATCTCTAACCTTAACCTAGCCCTAACCCTAACCATGACTTAACCCTAACACTTACCCTAACCCTAAAACTAATCTTAACCCTAAACCTAATCCTAACCTTAACCCTAACCCTAACGCCTAATGCTGAGGCTAAGCTCAACCCTCACCCTTAACTTAAACCTCACCCTAACTCTAACCCTAAACCGAACCCTATCCCTAAAGTTCACCCTAAACCTGACCCTAACATTAATCCAAACACCAAAACCCAACCCTCACACTAATACTAACCCTCAACCTAACCCTAACCTGATCCTAACCTTCACTCAAACACCTAACTCTAATATTTACCCTAAACCTACTCTTATCCTTCACCCTAAACCTAAGCCTAACCCTAAAACTAAACCGAACCCTAAACTATTCTCTCACTCGAGCCAAATCCTAAACCTAACCCTAAGCCTCAATCTAACCCTGACCCTAACCGAGAAACCGTAAAACATCAGCTTAACCGTCAACCTAACACTAACCCTCACACGAACCCTAACCCTTTCCCTAAACCTAAGCCTATCCCTAATCCTAACCCTAACCCTGACCTAAACTTAACCCTTACCCTAACCCTAAACTTAACCCTAACCTTAACTCTACCCTAACCCTAACCCTTACAATCACTCTAAAGCTGACCCTAAACCTACACCCTAACTCTAACTCTACACCTAACCCTATCCTAGCCCTACCTTTGACCGAAAACCAAGCCTTAACCCTAACCTTCTCCCTACCCTAACCTAACCCTAAACCAAATTCTAATACTAAGCTTAATCCTAACTCTAACCTTAACCCTAACCCTTACACTAACCCTCACTATTACCTGAAAATTCACCCTAACCCTAACCCTAACCCTAACCCTAACCCTAACTCTAACTCTAACCCTAACCATAGCACCTACCCTAAACCCTCACCTTAACTGTAAACCTAACCCTAACCCTCACCCTCACCCTAACCTCTAACCGTATCCCCAAATCTAAACCTAACGCTATCCCTAAACTTGTCCCTAACTGTAACCCAAACACAAACAGTAACCCTAATCTAACACTAACCCTAAACTTAACCCTACCCTAACCATAAAGCTAACCCTAACGCCCTAAACCTAACCTCTAACACTAAGTATAATCCTCACCGTAATCCTAACCCTTTTCTTAACCCTCACCCTGAACCTAAACGTCACTCTAACCCTGAACCTAAATCTAACATTAACACTAAAAGTAACTCCTAACCCTAACCCGAACCCTAAACCTAACCTTAACACTAACCTGAACACAAAATCAAACTCTAGCCCTAACCATAATAACCCTCGCCCCATCCTAAATTTCATCCAACCCTAACCTTAACCCTAAACCTAAACCTAACCCAAACCCTAACCTTAAACCAAACTCTAACCATAACGCTACTCCACCTCTTACCCTAAAACTAAGCCTTACATTAGCCCTGAATCTAACCCCAGACCTAGTCCGAATTCTAACCATAGACCTAATCCTAACACTAACCCAAACTCTAAGCTTGATCCTAAATAGAACACTAACTCTAATTCGAAACCTGAACCTAAACCGAAATCTTACGCTACACCTAACCCTAAACCTAACCCTAACTCTAATCCTAAACATAACACTTACCCTAAACCCTCACCTTAACTGTGAAACTAACCATAACCCTCACCCTAAACCCTAACAATATCCCCCAACCATAACCCTATGGCTATCCCTAAACCGAACACTAACCTGAATCCCTAAGCCCTAACGATAACACTAACGCTAACCCAAACCCTAACCCCTAACACCAAAGCCTAACCCAAACCTTAACACTAACTCTCACCCTAACTCTAACACTAACCCTAAACCTAATCATAAACCTAACCCTAACCCTAACCCAAAACTAAGCATGACCAGAACCACAATGACTAACCGGAACCCTCACCCAAACCCTAACCCTAAACTAAAACTGTAACCCCTAACACCTTACCAGAACCATAATCCTAACCCTACCCAAACCTAACCCTAAACCTCACCCTCACCCCAACCACAACGCCTAACACAAACCGTGACCCTAACCCTATCCGTAACACTAAACTTAACCCTAACCTAAAACCTAAAACTAACCCTAAAGCTAAACAGAACCCGTAAACTTTACCCTAACACGAAACACAACCTTAACACTAACCTGAAACCTAAACCAAACCTTAGCCATAACCCTAACCCTAACCCTCACCCTCACCCTATCTTAAACTTCACCGTATCCCTAACCTAAAGCTCACCCGAACTCTAAACCTGTCCCTACCCCGCAACCTAACCCTAATCTTAACCTTGGCCCACCTGCAACCCTAAAACTAACCGTTACAATAACTCTGATCCGAAACCTCACCCTAAACCTCATCCGAATCCTAACCCTGACCGTAATCCTAACCCTGACCGTAATCCTAACCCTGACCGTAACCCTAACCTAACCTTAACCCTAACTTTAACCCTGCCATAAACTCAAACCTAACCCTCACCCCTAACAATAACTCTAACCCTAACCCTAAAACGAACCCTCACCTTTAACCAAAATTTCACCCTACCCATCACCCTAAACCTACCCTAACTTCATGGCAATCCTAACCTTAACCTAAATTAAACCTAACCCTGAACCTACCTCTAACCCTAACCCTAACCCTAAACCTAACCCCATCCCTAACCCTGACCCTAACGTGAACCCTAACCCCTAACCCTAACCCTAACTCTCACACTTAACATAAACTTCACCCTAACCCTAACCCTAAAACTAAACATAATACTCAATCTCCCCCAACTCTGACCCTGACCCTAATCCTAACCATAAACCTAACCCTAACCCTAAACTTAACCCTAACCCTGTCCCTAACTCTATCTCTAACCCTAATCCTAACCTTAAAACTTACCCTACACACTCAGCTTCAATGGAAACCTAGCACTAACCCTCACACTAACATCTAAACCTAAACCCTACCCTTAACCTAAGCCTATCTCTAACCTTAACCTAGCCCTAACCCTAACCATGACTTAACCCTAACACTTACCCTAACCCTAAAACTAATCTTAACCCTAAACCTAATCCTAACCTTAACCCTAACCCTAACGCCTAATGCTGAGGCTAAGCTCAACCCTCACCCTTAACTTAAACCTCACCCTAACTCTAACCCTAAACCGAACCCTATCCCTAAAGCTCACCCTAAACCTGACCCTAACATTAATCCAAACACCAAAACCTAACCCTCACACTAATACTAACCCTCAACCTAACCCTAACCTGATCCTAACCTTCACTCAAACACCTAACTCTAATATTTACCCTAAACCTAATCTTATCCTTCACCCTAAACCTAAGCCTAACCCTAAAACTAAACCGAACCCTAAACTATTCTCTCACTCGAGCCAAAACCTAAACCTAACCCTAAGCCTCAATCTAACCCTGACCCTAACCGAGAAACCGTAAAACATCAGCTTAACCGTCAACCTAACACTAACCCTCACACGAACCCTAACCCTTTCCCTAAACCTAAGCCTATCCCTAATCCTAACCCTAACCCTGACCTAAACTTAACCCTTACCCTAACCCTAAACTTAACCCTAACCTTAACTCTACCCTAACCCTAACCCTTACAATCACTCTAAAGCTGACCCTAAACCTACACCCTAACTCTAACTCTACACCTAACCCTAACCTAGCCCTACGTTTGACCGTAAACCAAGCCTTAACCCTAACCTTCTCCCTACCCTAACCTAACCCTAAACCAAATTCTAATACTAAGCTTAATCCTAACTCTAACCTTAACCCTAACCCTTACACTAACCCTCACTATTACCTGAAAATTCACCCTAACCCTAACCCTAACCCTAACTCTAACTCTAACCCTAACCATAGCACCTACCCTAAACCCTCACCTTAACTGTAAACCTAACCCTAACCCTCACCCTCACCCTAACCTCTAACTGTATCCCCAAATCTAAACCTAACGCTATCCCTAAACTTGTCCCTAACTGTAACCCAAACACAAACAGTAACCCTAATCTAACACTAACCCTAAACTTAACCCTACCCTAACCATAAAGCTAACCCTAACGCCCTAAACCTAACCTCTAACACTAAGTATAATCCTCACCGTAATCCTAACCCTTTTCTTAAACCTCACCCTGAACCTAAACGTCACTCTAACCCTGAACCTAAATCTAACATTAACACTACAAGTAACTCCTAAACCTAACCCGAACCCTAAACCTAACCTTAACACTAACCTGAACACAAAATCAAACTCTAGCCCTAACCATAATAACCCTCGCCCCATCCTAAATTTCATCCAACCCTAACCTTAACCCTAAACCTAAACCTAACCCAAACCCTAACCTTAAACCAAACTCTAACCATAACGCTACTCCACCTCTTACCCTAAAACTAAGCCTTACATTAGCCCTGAATCTAACCCCAGACCTAGTCCGAATTCTAACCGTAGACCTAATCCTAACACTAACCCAAACTCTAAGCTTGATCCTAAATAGAACACTAACTCTAATTCGAAACCTGAACCTAAACCGAAATCTTACGCTACACCTAACCCTAAACCTAACCCTAACTCTAATCCTAAACATAACACTTACCCTAAACCCTCACCTTAACTGTGAAACTAACCATAACCCTCACCCTAAACCCTAACAATATCCCCCAACCATAACACTATGGCTATCCCTAAACCGAACACTAACCTGAATCCCTAAGCCCTAACGATAACACTAACGCTAACCCAAACCCTAACCCCTAACACCAAAGCCTAACCCAAACCTTAACACTAACTCTCACCCTAACTCTAACACTAACCCTAAACCTAATCATAAACCTAACCCTAACCCTAACCCAAAACTAAGCATGACCAGAACCACAATGACTAACCGGAACCCTCACCCAAACCCTAACCCTAAACTAAAACTGTAACCCCTAACACCTTACCAGAACCATAATCCTAACCCTACCCAAACCTAACCCTAAACCTCACCCTCACCCCAACCACAACGCCTAACACAAACCGTGACCCTAACCCTATCCGTAACACTAAACTTAACCCTAACCTAAAACCTAAAACTAACCCTAAAGCTAAACAGAACCCGTAAACTTTACCCTAACACGAAACACAACCTTAACACTAACCTGAAACCTAAACCAAACCTTAGCCATAACCCTAACCCTAACCCTCACCCTCACCCTATCTTAAACTTCACCGTATCCCTAACCTAAAGCTCACCCGAACTCTAAACCTGTCCCTACCCCGCAACCTAACCCTAATCTTAACCTTGGCCCACCTGCAACCCTAAAACTAACCGTTACAATAACTCTGATCCGAAACCTCACCCTAAACCTCATCCGAATCCTAACCCTGACCGTAATCCTAACCCTGACCGTAATCCTAACCCTGACCGTAACCCTAACCTAACCTTAACCCTAACTTTAACCCTGCCATAAACTCAAACCTAACCCTCACCCCTAACAATAACTCTAACCCTAACCCTAAAACGAACCCTCACCTTTAACCAAAATTTCACCCTACCCATCACCCTAAACCTACCCTAACTTCATGGCAATCCTAACCTTAACCTAAATTAAACCTAACCCTGAACCTACCTCTAACCCTAACCCTAACCCTAAACCTAACCCCATCCCTAACCCTGACCCTAACGTGAACCCTAACCCCTAACCCTAACCCTAACTCTCACACTTAACATAAACTTCACCCTAACCCTAACCCTAAAACTAAACATAATACTCAATCTCCCCCAACTCTGACCCTGACCCTAATCCTAACCATAAACCTAACCCTAACCCTAAACTTAACCCTAACCCTGTCCCTAACTCTATCTCTAACCCTAATCCTAACCTTAAAACTTACCCTACACACTCAGCTTCAATGGAAACCTAGCACTAACCCTCACACTAACATCTAAACCTAAACCCTACCCTTAACCTAAGCCTATCTCTAACCTTAACCTAGCCCTAACCCTAACCATGACTTAACCCTAACACTTACCCTAACCCTAAAACTAATCTTAACCCTAAACCTAATCCTAACCTTAACCCTAACCCTAACGCCTAATGCTGAGGCTAAGCTCAACCCTCACCCTTAACTTAAACCTCACCCTAACTCTAACCCTAAACCGAACCCTATCCCTAAAGCTCACCCTAAACCTGACCCTAACATTAATCCAAACACCAAAACCTAACCCTCACACTAATACTAACCCTCAACCTAACCCTAACCTGATCCTAACCTTCACTCAAACACCTAACTCTAATATTTACCCTAAACCTAATCTTATCCTTCACCCTAAACCTAAGCCTAACCCTAAAACTAAACCGAACCCTAAACTATTCTCTCACTCGAGCCAAAACCTAAACCTAACCCTAAGCCTCAATCTAACCCTGACCCTAACCGAGAAACCGTAAAACATCAGCTTAACCGTCAACCTAACACTAACCCTCACACGAACCCTAACCCTTTCCCTAAACCTAAGCCTATCCCTAATCCTAACCCTAACCCTGACCTAAACTTAACCCTTACCCTAACCCTAAACTTAACCCTAACCTTAACTCTACCCTAACCCTAACCCTTACAATCACTCTAAAGCTGACCCTAAACCTACACCCTAACTCTAACTCTACACCTAACCCTAACCTAGCCCTACCTTTGACCGTAAACCAAGCCTTAACCCTAACCTTCTCCCTACCCTAACCTAACCCTAAACCAAATTCTAATACTAAGCTTAATCCTAACTCTAACCTTAACCCTAACCCTTACACTAACCCTCACTATTACCTGAAAATTCACCCTAACCCTAACCCTAACCCTAACCCTAACCCTAACTCTAACCCTAACCATAGCACCTACCCTAAACCCTCACCTTAACTGTAAACCTAACCCTAACCCTCACCCTCACCCTAACCTCTAACCGTATCCCCAAATCTAAACCTAACGCTATCCCTAAACTTGTCCCTAACTGTAACCCAAACACAAACAGTAACCCTAATCTAACACTAACCCTAAACTTAACCCTACCCTAACCATAAAGCTAACCCTAACGCCCTAAACCTAACCTCTAACACTAAGTATAATCCTCACCGTAATCCTAACCCTTTTCTTAACCCTCACCCTGAACCTAAACGTCACTCTAACCCTGAACCTAAATCTAACATTAACACTAAAAGTAACTCCTAACCCTAACCCGAACCCTAAACCTAACCTTAACACTAACCTGAACACAAAATCAAACTCTAGCCCTAACCATAATAACCCTCGCCCCATCCTAAATTTCATCCAACCCTAACCTTAACCCTAAACCTAAACCTAACCCAAACCCTAACCTTAAACCAAACTCTAACCATAACGCTACTCCACCTCTTACCCTAAAACTAAGCCTTACATTAGCCCTGAATCTAACCCCAGACCTAGTCCGAATTCTAACCATAGACCTAATCCTAACACTAACCCAAACTCTAAGCTTGATCCTAAATAGAACACTAACTCTAATTCGAAACCTGCACCTAAACCGAAATCTTACGCTACACCTAACCCTAAACCTAACCCTAACTCTAATCCTAAACATAACACTTACCCTAAACCCTCACCTTAACTGTGAAACTAACCATAACCCTCACCCTAAACCCTAACAATATCCCCCAACCATAACCCTATGGCTATCCCTAAACCGAACACTAACCTGAATCCCTAAGCCCTAACGATAACACTAACGCTAACCCAAACCCTAACCCCTAACACCAAAGCCTAACCCAAACCTTAACACTAACTCTCACCCTAACTCTAACACTAACCCTAAACCTAATCATAAACCTAACCCTAACCCTAACCCAAAACTAAGCATGACCAGAACCACAATGACTAACCGGAACCCTCACCCAAACCCTAACCCTAAACTAAAACTGTAACCCCTAACACCTTACCAGAACCATAATCCTAACCCTACCCAAACCTAACCCTAAACCTCACCCTCACCCCAACCACAACGCCTAACACAAACCGTGACCCTAACCCTATCCGTAACACTAAACTTAACCCTAACCTAAAACCTAAAACTAACCCTAAAGCTAAACAGAACCCGTAAACTTTACCCTAACACGAAACACAACCTTAACACTAACCTGAAACCTAAACCAAACCTTAGCCATAACCCTAACCCTAACCCTCACCCTCACCCTATCTTAAACTTCACCGTATCCCTAACCTAAAGCTCACCCGAACTCTAAACCTGTCCCTACCCCGCAACCTAACCCTAATCTTAACCTTGGCCCACCTGCAACCCTAAAACTAACCGTTACAATAACTCTGATCCGAAACCTCACCCTAAACCTCATCCGAATCCTAACCCTGACCGTAATCCTAACCCTGACCGTAATCCTAACCCTGACCGTAACCCTAACCTAACCTTAACCCTAACTTTAACCCTGCCATAAACTCAAACCTAACCCTCACCCCTAACAATAACTCTAACCCTAACCCTAAAACGAACCCTCACCTTTAACCAAAATTTCACCCTACCCATCACCCTAAACCTACCCTAACTTCATGGCAATCCTAACCTTAACCTAAATTAAACCTAACCCTGAACCTACCTCTAACCCTAACCCTAACCCTAAACCTAACCCCATCCCTAACCCTGACCCTAACGTGAACCCTAACCCCTAACCCTAACCCTAACTCTCACACTTAACATAAACTTCACCCTAACCCTAACCCTAAAACTAAACATAATACTCAATCTCCCCCAACTCTGACCCTGACCCTAATCCTAACCATAAACCTAACCCTAACCCTAAACTTAACCCTAACCCTGTCCCTAACTCTATCTCTAACCCTAATCCTAACCTTAAAACTTACCCTACACACTCAGCTTCAATGGAAACCTAGCACTAACCCTCACACTAACATCTAAACCTAAACCCTACCCTTAACCTAAGCCTATCTCTAACCTTAACCTAGCCCTAACCCTAACCATGACTTAACCCTAACACTTACCCTAACCCTAAAACTAATCTTAACCCTAAACCTAATCCTAACCTTAACCCTAACCCTAACGCCTAATGCTGAGGCTAAGCTCAACCCTCACCCTTAACTTAAACCTCACCCTAACTCTAACCCTAAACCGAACCCTATCCCTAAAGCTCACCCTAAACCTGACCCTAACATTAATCCAAACACCAAAACCTAACCCTCACACTAATACTAACCCTCAACCTAACCCTAACCTGATCCTAACCTTCACTCAAACACCTAACTCTAATATTTACCCTAAACCTAATCTTATCCTTCACCCTAAACCTAAGCCTAACCCTAAAACTAAACCGAACCCTAAACTATTCTCTCACTCGAGCCAAAACCTAAACCTAACCCTAAGCCTCAATCTAACCCTGACCCTAACCGAGAAACCGTAAAACATCAGCTTAACCGTCAACCTAACACTAACCCTCACACGAACCCTAACCCTTTCCCTAAACCTAAGCCTATCCCTAATCCTAACCCTAACCCTGACCTAAACTTAACCCTTACCCTAACCCTAAACTTAACCCTAACCTTAACTCTACCCTAACCCTAACCCTTACAATCACTCTAAAGCTGACCCTAAACCTACACCCTAACTCTAACTCTACACCTAACCCTAACCTAGCCCTACGTTTGACCGTAAACCAAGCCTTAACCCTAACCTTCTCCCTACCCTAACCTAACCCTAAACCAAATTCTAATACTAAGCTTAATCCTAACTCTAACCTTAACCCTAACCCTTACACTAACCCTCACTATTACCTGAAAATTCACCCTAACCCTAACCCTAACCCTAACTCTAACTCTAACCCTAACCATAGCACCTACCCTAAACCCTCACCTTAACTGTAAACCTAACCCTAACCCTCACCCTCACCCTAACCTCTAACTGTATCCCCAAATCTAAACCTAACGCTATCCCTAAACTTGTCCCTAACTGTAACCCAAACACAAACAGTAACCCTAATCTAACACTAACCCTAAACTTAACCCTACCCTAACCATAAAGCTAACCCTAACGCCCTAAACCTAACCTCTAACACTAAGTATAATCCTCACCGTAATCCTAACCCTTTTCTTAAACCTCACCCTGAACCTAAACGTCACTCTAACCCTGAACCTAAATCTAACATTAACACTACAAGTAACTCCTAAACCTAACCCGAACCCTAAACCTAACCTTAACACTAACCTGAACACAAAATCAAACTCTAGCCCTAACCATAATAACCCTCGCCCCATCCTAAATTGCATCCAACCCTAACCTTAACCCTAAACCTAAACCTAACCCAAACCCTAACCTTAAACCAAACTCTAACCATAACGCTACTCCACCTCTTACCCTAAAACTAAGCCTTACATTAGCCCTGAATCTAACCCCAGACCTAGTCCGAATTCTAACCGTAGACCTAATCCTAACACTAACCCAAACTCTAAGCTTGATCCTAAATAGAACACTAACTCTAATTCGAAACCTGAACCTAAACCGAAATCTTACGCTACACCTAACCCTAAACCTAACCCTAACTCTAATCCTAAACATAACACTTACCCTAAACCCTCACCTTAACTGTGAAACTAACCATAACCCTCACCCTAAACCCTAACAATATCCCCCAACCATAACACTATGGCTATCCCTAAACCGAACACTAACCTGAATCCCTAAGCCCTAACGATAACACTAACGCTAACCCAAACCCTAACCCCTAACACCAAAGCCTAACCCAAACCTTAACACTAACTCTCACCCTAACTCTAACACTAACCCTAAACCTAATCATAAACCTAACCCTAACCCTAACCCAAAACTAAGCATGACCAGAACCACAATGACTAACCGGAACCCTCACCCAAACCCTAACCCTAAACTAAAACTGTAACCCCTAACACCTTACCAGAACCATAATCCTAACCCTACCCAAACCTAACCCTAAACCTCACCCTCACCCCAACCACAACGCCTAACACAAACCGTGACCCTAACCCTATCCGTAACACTAAACTTAACCCTAACCTAAAACCTAAAACTAACCCTAAAGCTAAACAGAACCCGTAAACTTTACCCTAACACGAAACACAACCTTAACACTAACCTGAAACCTAAACCAAACCTTAGCCATAACCCTAACCCTAACCCTCACCCTCACCCTATCTTAAACTTCACCGTATCCCTAACCTAAAGCTCACCCGAACTCTAAACCTGTCCCTACCCCGCAACCTAACCCTAATCTTAACCTTGGCCCACCTGCAACCCTAAAACTAACCGTTACAATAACTCTGATCCGAAACCTCACCCTAAACCTCATCCGAATCCTAACCCTGACCGTAATCCTAACCCTGACCGTAACCCTAACCTAACCTTAACCCTAACTTTAACCCTGCCATAAACTCAAACCTAACCCTCACCCCTAACAATAACTCTAACCCTAACCCTAAAACGAACCCTCACCTTTAACCAAAATTTCACCCTACCCATCACCCTAAACCTACCCTAACTTCATGGCAATCCTAACCTTAACCTAAATTAAACCTAACCCTGAACCTACCTCTAACCCTAACCCTAACCCTAAACCTAACCCCATCCCTAACCCTGACCCTAACGTGAACCCTAACCCCTAACCCTAACCCTAACTCTCACACTTAACATAAACTTCACCCTAACCCTAACCCTAAAACTAAACATAATACTCAATCTCCCCCAACTCTGACCCTGACCCTAATCCTAACCATAAACCTAACCCTAACCCTAAACTTAACCCTAACCCTGTCCCTAACTCTATCTCTAACCCTAATCCTAACCTTAAAACTTACCCTACACACTCAGCTTCAATGGAAACCTAGCACTAACCCTCACACTAACATCTAAACCTAAACCCTACCCTTAACCTAAGCCTATCTCTAACCTTAACCTAGCCCTAACCCTAACCATGACTTAACCCTAACACTTACCCTAACCCTAAAACTAATCTTAACCCTAAACCTAATCCTAACCTTAACCCTAACCCTAACGCCTAATGCTGAGGCTAAGCTCAACCCTCACCCTTAACTTAAACCTCACCCTAACTCTAACCCTAAACCGAACCCTATCCCTAAAGCTCACCCTAAACCTGACCCTAACATTAATCCAAACACCAAAACCTAACCCTCACACTAATACTAACCCTCAACCTAACCCTAACCTGATCCTAACCTTCACTCAAACACCTAACTCTAATATTTACCCTAAACCTAATCTTATCCTTCACCCTAAACCTAAGCCTAACCCTAAAACTAAACCGAACCCTAAACTATTCTCTCACTCGAGCCAAAACCTAAACCTAACCCTAAGCCTCAATCTAACCCTGACCCTAACCGAGAAACCGTAAAACATCAGCTTAACCGTCAACCTAACACTAACCCTCACACGAACCCTAACCCTTTCCCTAAACCTAAGCCTATCCCTAATCCTAACCCTAACCCTGACCTAAACTTAACCCTTACCCTAACCCTAAACTTAACCCTAACCTTAACTCTACCCTAACCCTAACCCTTACAATCACTCTAAAGCTGACCCTAAACCTACACCCTAACTCTAACTCTACACCTAACCCTAACCTAGCCCTACCTTTGACCGTAAACCAAGCCTTAACCCTAACCTTCTCCCTACCCTAACCTAACCCTAAACCAAATTCTAATACTAAGCTTAATCCTAACTCTAACCTTAACCCTAACCCTTACACTAACCCTCACTATTACCTGAAAATTCACCCTAACCCTAACCCTAACCCTAACCCTAACTCTAACTCTAACCCTAACCATAGCACCTACCCTAAACCCTCACCTTAACTGTAAACCTAACCCTAACCCTCACCCTCACCCTAACCTCTAACCGTATCCCCAAATCTAAACCTAACGCTATCCCTAAACTTGTCCCTAACTGTAACCCAAACACAAACAGTAACCCTAATCTAACACTAACCCTAAACTTAACCCTACCCTAACCATAAAGCTAACCCTAACGCCCTAAACCTAACCTCTAACACTAAGTATAATCCTCACCGTAATCCTAACCCTTTTCTTAAACCTCACCCTGAACCTAAACGTCACTCTAACCCTGAACCTAAATCTAACATTAACACTACAAGTAACTCCTAAACCTAACCCGAACCCTAAACCTAACCTTAACACTAACCTGAACACAAAATCAAACTCTAGCCCTAACCATAATAACCCTCGCCCCATCCTAAATTGCATCCAACCCTAAGCTTAACCCTAAACCTAAACCTAACCCAAACCCTAACCTTAAACCAAACTCTAACCATAACGCTACTCCACCTCTTACCCTAAAACTAAGCCTTACATTAGCCCTGAATCTAACCCCAGACCTAGTCCGAATTCTAACCGTAGACCTAATCCTAACACTAACCCAAACTCTAAGCTTGATCCTAAATAGAACACTAACTCTAATTCGAAACCTGAACCTAAACCGAAATCTTACGCTACACCTAACCCTAAACCTAACCCTAACTCTAATCCTAAACATAACACTTACCCTAAACCCTCACCTTAACTGTGAAACTAACCATAACCCTCACCCTAAACCCTAACAATATCCCCCAACCATAACACTATGGCTATCCCTAAACCGAACACTAACCTGAATCCCTAAGCCCTAACGATAACACTAACGCTAACCCAAACCCTAACCCCTAACACCAAAGCCTAACCCAAACCTTAACACTAACTCTCACCCTAACTCTAACACTAACCCTAAACCTAATCATAAACCTAACCCTAACCCTAACCCAAAACTAAGCATGACCAGAACCACAATGACTAACCGGAACCCTCACCCAAACCCTAACCCTAAACTAAAACTGTAACCCCTAACACCTTACCAGAACCATAATCCTAACCCTACCCAAACCTAACCCTAAACCTCACCCTCACCCCAACCACAACGCCTAACACAAACCGTGACCCTAACCCTATCCGTAACACTAAACTTAACCCTAACCTAAAACCTAAAACTAACCCTAAAGCTAAACAGAACCCGTAAACTTTACCCTAACACGAAACACAACCTTAACACTAACCTGAAACCTAAACCAAACCTTAGCCATAACCCTAACCCTAACCCTCACCCTCACCCTATCTTAAACTTCACCGTATCCCTAACCTAAAGCTCACCCGAACTCTAAACCTGTCCCTACCCCGCAACCTAACCCTAATCTTAACCTTGGCCCACCTGCAACCCTAAAACTAACCGTTACAATAACTCTGATCCGAAACCTCACCCTAAACCTCATCCGAATCCTAACCCTGACCGTAATCCTAACCCTGACCGTAATCCTAACCCTGACCGTAACCCTAACCTAACCTTAACCCTAACTTTAACCCTGCCATAAACTCAAACCTAACCCTCACCCCTAACAATAACTCTAACCCTAACCCTAAAACGAACCCTCACCATTAACCAAAATTTCACCCTACCCATAACCCTAAACCTACCCTAACTTCATGGCAATCCTAACCTTAACCTAAATTAAACCTAACCCTGAACCTACCTCTAACCCTAACCCTAACCCTAAACCTAACCCCATCCCTAACCCTGACCCTAACGTGAACCCTAACCCCTAACCCTAACCCTAACTCTCACACTTAACATAAACTTCACCCTAACCCTAACCCTAAAACTAAACATAATACTCAATCTCCCCCAACTCTGACCCTGACCCTAATCCTAACCATAAACCTAACCCTAACCCTAAACTTAACCCTAACCCTGTCCCTAACTCTATCTCTAACCCTAATCCTAACCTTAAAACTTACCCTACACACTCAGCTTCAATGGAAACCTAGCACTAACCCTCACACTAACATCTAAACCTAAACCCTACCCTTAACCTAAGCCTATCTCTAACCTTAACCTAGCCCTAACCCTAACCATGACTTAACCCTAACACTTACCCTAACCCTAAAACTAATCTTAACCCTAAACCTAATCCTAACCTTAACCCTAACCCTAACGCCTAATGCTGAGGCTAAGCTCAACCCTCACCCTTAACTTAAACCTCACCCTAACTCTAACCCTAAACCGAACCCTATCCCTAAAGCTCACCCTAAACCTGACCCTAACATTAATCCAAACACCAAAACCTAACCCTCACACTAATACTAACCCTCAACCTAACCCTAACCTGATCCTAACCTTCACTCAAACACCTAACTCTAATATTTACCCTAAACCTAATCTTATCCTTCACCCTAAACCTAAGCCTAACCCTAAAACTAAACCGAACCCTAAACTATTCTCTCACTCGAGCCAAAACCTAAACCTAACCCTAAGCCTCAATCTAACCCTGACCCTAACCGAGAAACCGTAAAACATCAGCTTAACCGTCAACCTAACACTAACCCTCACACGAACCCTAACCCTTTCCCTAAACCTAAGCCTATCCCTAATCCTAACCCTAACCCTGACCTAAACTTAACCCTTACCCTAACCCTAAACTTAACCCTAACCTTAACTCTACCCTAACCCTAACCCTTACAATCACTCTAAAGCTGACCCTAAACCTACACCCTAACTCTAACTCTACACCTAACCCTAACCTAGCCCTACCTTTGACCGTAAACCAAGCCTTAACCCTAACCTTCTCCCTACCCTAACCTAACCCTAAACCAAATTCTAATACTAAGCTTAATCCTAACTCTAACCTTAACCCTAACCCTTACACTAACCCTCACTATTACCTGAAAATTCACCCTAACCCTAACCCTAACCCTAACCCTAACTCTAACTCTAACCCTAACCATAGCACCTACCCTAAACCCTCACCTTAACTGTAAACCTAACCCTAACCCTCACCCTCACCCTAACCTCTAACCGTATCCCCAAATCTAAACCTAACGCTATCCCTAAACTTGTCCCTAACTGTAACCCAAACACAAACAGTAACCCTAATCTAACACTAACCCTAAACTTAACCCTACCCTAACCATAAAGCTAACCCTAACGCCCTAAACCTAACCTCTAACACTAAGTATAATCCTCACCGTAATCCTAACCCTTTTCTTAAACCTCACCCTGAACCTAAACGTCACTCTAACCCTGAACCTAAATCTAACATTAACACTACAAGTAACTCCTAAACCTAACCCGAACCCTAAACCTAACCTTAACACTAACCTGAACACAAAATCAAACTCTAGCCCTAACCATAATAACCCTCGCCCCATCCTAAATTGCATCCAACCCTAAGCTTAACCCTAAACCTAAACCTAACCCAAACCCTAACCTTAAACCAAACTCTAACCATAACGCTACTCCACCTCTTACCCTAAAACTAAGCCTTACATTAGCCCTGAATCTAACCCCAGACCTAGTCCGAATTCTAACCGTAGACCTAATCCTAACACTAACCCAAACTCTAAGCTTGATCCTAAATAGAACACTAACTCTAATTCGAAACCTGAACCTAAACCGAAATCTTACGCTACACCTAACCCTAAACCTAACCCTAACTCTAATCCTAAACATAACACTTACCCTAAACCCTCACCTTAACTGTGAAACTAACCATAACCCTCACCCTAAACCCTAACAATATCCCCCAACCATAACACTATGGCTATCCCTAAACCGAACACTAACCTGAATCCCTAAGCCCTAACGATAACACTAACGCTAACCCAAACCCTAACCCCTAACACCAAAGCCTAACCCAAACCTTAACACTAACTCTCACCCTAACTCTAACACTAACCCTAAACCTAATCATAAACCTAACCCTAACCCTAACCCAAAACTAAGCATGACCAGAACCACAATGACTAACCGGAACCCTCACCCAAACCCTAACCCTAAACTAAAACTGTAACCCCTAACACCTTACCAGAACCATAATCCTAACCCTACCCAAACCTAACCCTAAACCTCACCCTCACCCCAACCACAACGCCTAACACAAACCGTGACCCTAACCCTATCCGTAACACTAAACTTAACCCTAACCTAAAACCTAAAACTAACCCTAAAGCTAAACAGAACCCGTAAACTTTACCCTAACACGAAACACAACCTTAACACTAACCTGAAACCTAAACCAAACCTTAGCCATAACCCTAACCCTAACCCTCACCCTCACCCTATCTTAAACTTCACCGTATCCCTAACCTAAAGCTCACCCGAACTCTAAACCTGTCCCTACCCCGCAACCTAACCCTAATCTTAACCTTGGCCCACCTGCAACCCTAAAACTAACCGTTACAATAACTCTGATCCGAAACCTCACCCTAAACCTCATCCGAATCCTAACCCTGACCGTAATCCTAACCCTGACCGTAATCCTAACCCTGACCGTAACCCTAACCTAACCTTAACCCTAACTTTAACCCTGCCATAAACTCAAACCTAACCCTCACCCCTAACAATAACTCTAACCCTAACCCTAAAACGAACCCTCACCATTAACCAAAATTTCACCCTACCCATAACCCTAAACCTACCCTAACTTCATGGCAATCCTAACCTTAACCTAAATTAAACCTAACCCTGAACCTACCTCTAACCCTAACCCTAACCCTAAACCTAACCCCATCCCTAACCCTGACCCTAACGTGAACCCTAACCCCTAACCCTAACCCTAACTCTCACACTTAACATAAACTTCACCCTAACCCTAACCCTAAAACTAAACATAATACTCAATCTCCCCCAACTCTGACCCTGACCCTAATCCTAACCATAAACCTAACCCTAACCCTAAACTTAACCCTAACCCTGTCCCTAACTCTATCTCTAACCCTAATCCTAACCTTAAAACTTACCCTACACACTCAGCTTCAATGGAAACCTAGCACTAACCCTCACACTAACATCTAAACCTAAACCCTACCCTTAACCTAAGCCTATCTCTAACCTTAACCTAGCCCTAACCCTAACCATGACTTAACCCTAACACTTACCCTAACCCTAAAACTAATCTTAACCCTAAACCTAATCCTAACCTTAACCCTAACCCTAACGCCTAATGCTGAGGCTAAGCTCAACCCTCACCCTTAACTTAAACCTCACCCTAACTCTAACCCTAAACCGAACCCTATCCCTAAAGCTCACCCTAAACCTGACCCTAACATTAATCCAAACACCAAAACCTAACCCTCACACTAATACTAACCCTCAACCTAACCCTAACCTGATCCTAACCTTCACTCAAACACCTAACTCTAATATTTACCCTAAACCTAATCTTATCCTTCACCCTAAACCTAAGCCTAACCCTAAAACTAAACCGAACCCTAAACTATTCTCTCACTCGAGCCAAAACCTAAACCTAACCCTAAGCCTCAATCTAACCCTGACCCTAACCGAGAAACCGTAAAACATCAGCTTAACCGTCAACCTAACACTAACCCTCACACGAACCCTAACACTTTCCCTAAACCTAAGCCTATCCCTAATCCTAACCCTAACCCTGACCTAAACTTAACCCTTACCCTAACCCTAAACTTAACCCTAACCTTAACTCTACCCTAACCCTAACCCTTACAATCACTCTAAAGCTGACCCTAAACCTACACCCTAACTCTAACTCTAAACCTAACCCTAACCTAGCCCTACCTTTGACCGTAAACCAAGCCTTAACCCTAACCTTCTCCCTACCCTAACCTAACCCTAAACCAAATTCTAATACTAAGCTTAATCCTAACTCTAACCTTAACCCTAACCCTTACACTAACCCTCACTATTACCTGAAAATTCACCCTAACCCTAACCCTAACCCTAACCCTAACCCTAACTCTAACCCTAACCATAGCACCTACCCTAAACCCTCACCTTAACTGTAAACCTAACCCTAACCCTCACCCTCACCCTAACCTCTAACCGTATCCCCAAATCTAAACCTAACGCTATCCCTAAACTTGTCCCTAACTGTAACCCAAACACAAACAGTAACCCTAATCTAACACTAACCCTAAACTTAACCCTACCCTAACCATAAAGCTAACCCTAACGCCCTAAACCTAACCTCTAACACTAAGTATAATCCTCACCGTAATCCTAACCCTTTTCTTAACCCTCACCCTGAACCTAAACGTCACTCTAACCCTGAACCTAAATCTAACATTAACACTAAAAGTAACTCCTAACCCTAACCCGAACCCTAAACCTAACCTTAACACTAACCTGAACACAAAATCAAACTCTAGCCCTAACCATAATAACCCTCGCCCCATCCTAAATTTCATCCAACCCTAACCTTAACCCTAAACCTAAACCTAACCCAAACCCTAACCTTAAACCAAACTCTAACCATAACGCTACTCCACCTCTTACCCTAAAACTAAGCCTTACATTAGCCCTGAATCTAACCCCAGACCTAGTCCGAATTCTAACCATAGACCTAATCCTAACACTAACCCAAACTCTAAGCTTGATCCTAAATAGAACACTAACTCTAATTCGAAACCTGAACCTAAACCGAAATCTTACGCTACACCTAACCCTAAACCTAACCCTAACTCTAATCCTAAACATAACACTTACCCTAAACCCTCACCTTAACTGTGAAACTAACCATAACCCTCACCCTAAACCCTAACAATATCCCCCAACCATAACACTATGGCTATCCCTAAACCGAACACTAACCTGAATCCCTAAGCCCTAACGATAACACTAACGCTAACCCAAACCCTAACCCCTAACACCAAAGCCTAACCCAAACCTTAACACTAACTCTCACCCTAACTCTAACACTAACCCTAAACCTAATCATAAACCTAACCCTAACCCTAACCCAAAACTAAGCATGACCAGAACCACAATGACTAACCGGAACCCTCACCCAAACCCTAACCCTAAACTAAAACTGTAACCCCTAACACCTTACCAGAACCATAATCCTAACCCTACCCAAACCTAACCCTAAACCTCACCCTCACCCCAACCACAACGCCTAACACAAACCGTGACCCTAACCCTATCCGTAACACTAAACTTAACCCTAACCTAAAACCTAAAACTAACCCTAAAGCTAAACAGAACCCGTAAACTTTACCCTAACACGAAACACAACCTTAACACTAACCTGAAACCTAAACCAAACCTTAGCCATAACCCTAACCCTAACCCTCACCCTCACCCTATCTTAAACTTCACCGTATCCCTAACCTAAAGCTCACCCGAACTCTAAACCTGTCCCTACCCCGCAACCTAACCCTAATCTTAACCTTGGCCCACCTGCAACCCTAAAACTAACCGTTACAATAACTCTGATCCGAAACCTCACCCTAAACCTCATCCGAATCCTAACCCTGACCGTAATCCTAACCCTGACCGTAATCCTAACCCTGACCGTAACCCTAACCTAACCTTAACCCTAACTTTAACCCTGCCATAAACTCAAACCTAACCCTCACCCCTAACAATAACTCTAACCCTAACCCTAAAACGAACCCTCACCTTTAACCAAAATTTCACCCTACCCATCACCCTAAACCTACCCTAACTTCATGGCAATCCTAACCTTAACCTAAATTAAACCTAACCCTGAACCTACCTCTAACCCTAACCCTAACCCTAAACCTAACCCCATCCCTAACCCTGACCCTAACGTGAACCCTAACCCCTAACCCTAACCCTAACTCTCACACTTAACATAAACTTCACCCTAACCCTAACCCTAAAACTAAACATAATACTCAATCTCCCCCAACTCTGACCCTGACCCTAATCCTAACCATAAACCTAACCCTAACCCTAAACTTAACCCTAACCCTGTCCCTAACTCTATCTCTAACCCTAATCCTAACCTTAAAACTTACCCTACACACTCAGCTTCAATGGAAACCTAGCACTAACCCTCACACTAACATCTAAACCTAAACCCTACCCTTAACCTAAGCCTATCTCTAACCTTAACCTAGCCCTAACCCTAACCATGACTTAACCCTAACACTTACCCTAACCCTAAAACTAATCTTAACCCTAAACCTAATCCTAACCTTAACCCTAACCCTAACGCCTAATGCGAGGCTAAGCTCAACCCTCACCCTTAACTTAAACCTCACCCTAACTCTAACCCTAAACCGAACCCTATCCCTAAAGCTCACCCTAAACCTGACCCTAACATTAATCCAAACACCAAAACCTAACCCTCACACTAATACTAACCCTCAACCTAACCCTAACCTGATCCTAACCTTCACTCAAACACCTAACTCTAATATTTACCCTAAACCTAATCTTATCCTTCACCCTAAACCTAAGCCTAACCCTAAAACTAAACCGAACCCTAAACTATTCTCTCACTCGAGCCAAAACCTAAACCTAACCCTAAGCCTCAATCTAACCCTGACCCTAACCGAGAAACCGTAAAACATCAGCTTAACCGTCAACCTAACACTAACCCTCACACGAACCCTAACCCTTTCCCTAAACCTAAGCCTATCCCTAATCCTAACCCTAACCCTGACCTAAACTTAACCCTTACCCTAACCCTAAACTTAACCCTAACCTTAACTCTACCCTAACCCTAACCCTTACAATCACTCTAAAGCTGACCCTAAACCTACACCCTAACTCTAACTCTACACCTAACCCTAACCTAGCCCTACGTTTGACCGTAAACCAAGCCTTAACCCTAACCTTCTCCCTACCCTAACCTAACCCTAAACCAAATTCTAATACTAAGCTTAATCCTAACTCTAACCTTAACCCTAACCCTTACACTAACCCTCACTATTACCTGAAAATTCACCCTAACCCTAACCCTAACCCTAACTCTAACTCTAACCCTAACCATAGCACCTACCCTAAACCCTCACCTTAACTGTAAACCTAACCCTAACCCTCACCCTCACCCTAACCTCTAACTGTATCCCCAAATCTAAACCTAACGCTATCCCTAAACTTGTCCCTAACTGTAACCCAAACACAAACAGTAACCCTAATCTAACACTAACCCTAAACTTAACCCTACCCTAACCATAAAGCTAACCCTAACGCCCTAAACCTAACCTCTAACACTAAGTATAATCCTCACCGTAATCCTAACCCTTTTCTTAACCCTCACCCTGAACCTAAACGTCACTCTAACCCTGAACCTAAATCTAACATTAACACTACAAGTAACTCCTAAACCTAACCCGAACCCTAAACCTAACCTTAACACTAACCTGAACACAAAATCAAACTCTAGCCCTAACCATAATAACCCTCGCCCCATCCTAAATTTCATCCAACCCTAACCTTAACCCTAAACCTAAACCTAACCCAAACCCTAACCTTAAACCAAACTCTAACCATAACGCTACTCCACCTCTTACCCTAAAACTAAGCCTTACATTAGCCCTGAATCTAACCCCAGACCTAGTCCGAATTCTAACCGTAGACCTAATCCTAACACTAACCCAAACTCTAAGCTTGATCCTAAATAGAACACTAACTCTAATTCGAAACCTGAACCTAAACCGAAATCTTACGCTACACCTAACCCTAAACCTAACCCTAACTCTAATCCTAAACATAACACTTACCCTAAACCCTCACCTTAACTGTGAAACTAACCATAACCCTCACCCTAAACCCTAACAATATCCCCCAACCATAACACTATGGCTATCCCTAAACCGAACACTAACCTGAATCCCTAAGCCCTAACGATAACACTAACGCTAACCCAAACCCTAACCCCTAACACCAAAGCCTAACACTAACTCTCACCCTAACTCTAACACTAACCCTAAACCTAATCATAAACCTAACCCTAACCCTAACCCAAAACTAAGCATGACCAGAACCACAATGACTAACCGGAACCCTCACCCAAACCCTAACCCTAAACTAAAACTGTAACCCCTAACACCTTACCAGAACCATAATCCTAACCCTACCCAAACCTAACCCTAAACCTCACCCTCACCCCAACCACAACGCCTAACACAAACCGTGACCCTAACCCTATCCGTAACACTAAACTTAACCCTAACCTAAAACCTAAAACTAACCCTAAAGCTAAACAGAACCCGTAAACTTTACCCTAACACGAAACACAACCTTAACACTAACCTGAAACCTAAACCAAACCTTAGCCATAACCCTAACCCTAACCCTCACCCTCACCCTATCTTAAACTTCACCGTATCCCTAACCTAAAGCTCACCCGAACTCTAAACCTGTCCCTACCCCGCAACCTAACCCTAATCTTAACCTTGGCCCACCTGCAACCCTAAAACTAACCGTTACAATAACTCTGATCCGAAACCTCACCCTAAACCTCATCCGAATCCTAACCCTGACCGTAATCCTAACCCTGACCGTAATCCTAACCCTGACCGTAACCCTAACCTAACCTTAACCCTAACTTTAACCCTGCCATAAACTCAAACCTAACCCTCACCCCTAACAATAACTCTAACCCTAACCCTAAAACGAACCCTCACCTTTAACCAAAATTTCACCCTACCCATCACCCTAAACCTACCCTAACTTCATGGCAATCCTAACCTTAACCTAAATTAAACCTAACCCTGAACCTACCTCTAACCCTAACCCTAACCCTAAACCTAACCCCATCCCTAACCCTGACCCTAACGTGAACCCTAACCCCTAACCCTAACCCTAACTCTCACACTTAACATAAACTTCACCCTAACCCTAACCCTAAAACTAAACATAATACTCAATCTCCCCCAACTCTGACCCTGACCCTAATCCTAACCATAAACCTAACCCTAACCCTAAACTTAACCCTAACCCTGTCCCTAACTCTATCTCTAACCCTAATCCTAACCTTAAAACTTACCCTACACACTCAGCTTCAATGGAAACCTAGCACTAACCCTCACACTAACATCTAAACCTAAACCCTACCCTTAACCTAAGCCTATCTCTAACCTTAACCTAGCCCTAACCCTAACCATGACTTAACCCTAACACTTACCCTAACCCTAAAACTAATCTTAACCCTAAACCTAATCCTAACCTTAACCCTAACCCTAACGCCTAATGCTGAGGCTAAGCTCAACCCTCACCCTTAACTTAAACCTCACCCTAACTCTAACCCTAAACCGAACCCTATCCCTAAAGCTCACCCTAAACCTGACCCTAACATTAATCCAAACACCAAAACCTAACCCTCACACTAATACTAACCCTCAACCTAACCCTAACCTGATCCTAACCTTCACTCAAACACCTAACTCTAATATTTACCCTAAACCTAATCTTATCCTTCACCCTAAACCTAAGCCTAACCCTAAAACTAAACCGAACCCTAAACTATTCTCTCACTCGAGCCAAAACCTAAACCTAACCCTAAGCCTCAATCTAACCCTGACCCTAACCGAGAAACCGTAAAACATCAGCTTAACCGTCAACCTAACACTAACCCTCACACGAACCCTAACCCTTTCCCTAAACCTAAGCCTATCCCTAATCCTAACCCTAACCCTGACCTAAACTTAACCCTTACCCTAACCCTAAACTTAACCCTAACCTTAACTCTACCCTAACCCTAACCCTTACAATCACTCTAAAGCTGACCCTAAACCTACACCCTAACTCTAACTCTACACCTAACCCTAACCTAGCCCTACCTTTGACCGTAAACCAAGCCTTAACCCTAACCTTCTCCCTACCCTAACCTAACCCTAAACCAAATTCTAATACTAAGCTTAATCCTAACTCTAACCTTAACCCTAACCCTTACACTAACCCTCACTATTACCTGAAAATTCACCCTAACCCTAACCCTAACCCTAACCCTAACTCTAACCCTAACCATAGCACCTACCCTAAACCCTCACCTTAACTGTAAACCTAACCCTAACCCTCACCCTCACCCTAACCTCTAACCGTATCCCCAAATCTAAACCTAACGCTATCCCTAAACTTGTCCCTAACTGTAACCCAAACACAAACAGTAACCCTAATCTAACACTAACCCTAAACTTAACCCTACCCTAACCATAAAGCTAACCCTAACGCCCTAAACCTAACCTCTAACACTAAGTATAATCCTCACCGTAATCCTAACCCTTTTCTTAACCCTCACCCTGAACCTAAACGTCACTCTAACCCTGAACCTAAATCTAACATTAACACTAAAAGTAACTCCTAACCCTAACCCGAACCCTAAACCTAACCTTAACACTAACCTGAACACAAAATCAAACTCTAGCCCTAACCATAATAACCCTCGCCCCATCCTAAATTTCATCCAACCCTAACCTTAACCCTAAACCTAAACCTAACCCAAACCCTAACCTTATACCAAACTCTAACCATAACGCTACTCCACCTCTTACCCTAAAACTAAGCCTTACATTAGCCCTGAATCTAACCCCAGACCTAGTCCGAATTCTAACCATAGACCTAATCCTAACACTAACCCAAACTCTAAGCTTGATCCTAAATAGAACACTAACTCTAATTCGAAACCTGAACCTAAACCGAAATCTTACGCTACACCTAACCCTAAACCTAACCCTAACTCTAATCCTAAACATAACACTTACCCTAAACCCTCACCTTAACTGTGAAACTAACCATAACCCTCACCCTAAACCCTAACAATATCCCCCAACCATAACACTATGGCTATCCCTAAACCGAACACTAACCTGAATCCCTAAGCCCTAACGATAACACTAACGCTAACCCAAACCCTAACCCCTAACACCAAAGCCTAACCCAAACCTTAACACTAACTCTCACCCTAACTCTAACACTAACCCTAAACCTAATCATAAACCTAACCCTAACCCTAACCCAAAACTAAGCATGACCAGAACCACAATGACTAACCGGAACCCTCACCCAAACCCTAACCCTAAACTAAAACTGTAACCCCTAACACCTTACCAGAACCATAATCCTAACCCTACCCAAACCTAACCCTAAACCTCACCCTCACCCCAACCACAACGCCTAACACAAACCGTGACCCTAACCCTATCCGTAACACTAAACTTAACCCTAACCTAAAACCTAAAACTAACCCTAAAGCTAAACAGAACCCGTAAACTTTACCCTAACACGAAACACAACCTTAACACTAACCTGAAACCTAAACCAAACCTTAGCCATAACCCTAACCCTAACCCTCACCCTCACCCTATCTTAAACTTCACCGTATCCCTAACCTAAAGCTCACCCGAACTCTAAACCTGTCCCTACCCCGCAACCTAACCCTAATCTTAACCTTGGCCCACCTGCAACCCTAAAACTAACCGTTACAATAACTCTGATCCGAAACCTCACCCTAAACCTCATCCGAATCCTAACCCTGACCGTAATCCTAACCCTGACCGTAATCCTAACCCTGACCGTAACCCTAACCTAACCTTAACCCTAACTTTAACCCTGCCATAAACTCAAACCTAACCCTCACCCCTAACAATAACTCTAACCCTAACCCTAAAACGAACCCTCACCTTTAACCAAAATTTCACCCTACCCATCACCCTAAACCTACCCTAACTTCATGGCAATCCTAACCTTAACCTAAATTAAACCTAACCCTGAACCTACCTCTAACCCTAACCCTAACCCTAAACCTAACCCCATCCCTAACCCTGACCCTAACGTGAACCCTAACCCCTAACCCTAACCCTAACTCTCACACTTAACATAAACTTCACCCTAACCCTAACCCTAAAACTAAACATAATACTCAATCTCCCCCAACTCTGACCCTGACCCTAATCCTAACCATAAACCTAACCCTAACCCTAAACTTAACCCTAACCCTGTCCCTAACTCTATCTCTAACCCTAATCCTAACCTTAAAACTTACCCTACACACTCAGCTTCAATGGAAACCTAGCACTAACCCTCACACTAACATCTAAACCTAAACCCTACCCTTAACCTAAGCCTATCTCTAACCTTAACCTAGCCCTAACCCTAACCATGACTTAACCCTAACACTTACCCTAACCCTAAAACTAATCTTAACCCTAAACCTAATCCTAACCTTAACCCTAACCCTAACGCCTAATGCTGAGGCTAAGCTCAACCCTCACCCTTAACTTAAACCTCACCCTAACTCTAACCCTAAACCGAACCCTATCCCTAAAGCTCACCCTAAACCTGACCCTAACATTAATCCAAACACCAAAACCTAACCCTCACACTAATACTAACCCTCAACCTAACCCTAACCTGATCCTAACCTTCACTCAAACACCTAACTCTAATATTTACCCTAAACCTAATCTTATCCTTCACCCTAAACCTAAGCCTAACCCTAAAACTAAACCGAACCCTAAACTATTCTCTCACTCGAGCCAAAACCTAAACCTAACCCTAAGCCTCAATCTAACCCTGACCCTAACCGAGAAACCGTAAAACATCAGCTTAACCGTCAACCTAACACTAACCCTCACACGAACCCTAACCCTTTCCCTAAACCTAAGCCTATCCCTAATCCTAACCCTAACCCTGACCTAAACTTAACCCTTACCCTAACCCTAAACTTAACCCTAACCTTAACTCTACCCTAACCCTAACCCTTACAATCACTCTAAAGCTGACCCTAAACCTACACCCTAACTCTAACTCTACACCTAACCCTAACCTAGCCCTACGTTTGACCGTAAACCAAGCCTTAACCCTAACCTTCTCCCTACCCTAACCTAACCCTAAACCAAATTCTAATACTAAGCTTAATCCTAACTCTAACCTTAACCCTAACCCTTACACTAACCCTCACTATTACCTGAAAATTCACCCTAACCCTAACCCTAACCCTAACTCTAACTCTAACCCTAACCATAGCACCTACCCTAAACCCTCACCTTAACTGTAAACCTAACCCTAACCCTCACCCTCACCCTAACCTCTAACTGTATCCCCAAATCTAAACCTAACGCTATCCCTAAACTTGTCCCTAACTGTAACCCAAACACAAACAGTAACCCTAATCTAACACTAACCCTAAACTTAACCCTACCCTAACCATAAAGCTAACCCTAACGCCCTAAACCTAACCTCTAACACTAAGTATAATCCTCACCGTAATCCTAACCCTTTTCTTAAACCTCACCCTGAACCTAAACGTCACTCTAACCCTGAACCTAAATCTAACATTAACACTACAAGTAACTCCTAAACCTAACCCGAACCCTAAACCTAACCTTAACACTAACCTGAACACAAAATCAAACTCTAGCCCTAACCATAATAACCCTCGCCCCATCCTAAATTGCATCCAACCCTAACCTTAACCCTAAACCTAAACCTAACCCAAACCCTAACCTTAAACCAAACTCTAACCATAACGCTACTCCACCTCTTACCCTAAAACTAAGCCTTACATTAGCCCTGAATCTAACCCCAGACCTAGTCCGAATTCTAACCGTAGACCTAATCCTAACACTAACCCAAACTCTAAGCTTGATCCTAAATAGAACACTAACTCTAATTCGAAACCTGAACCTAAACCGAAATCTTACGCTACACCTAACCCTAAACCTAACCCTAACTCTAATCCTAAACATAACACTTACCCTAAACCCTCACCTTAACTGTGAAACTAACCATAACCCTCACCCTAAACCCTAACAATATCCCCCAACCATAACACTATGGCTATCCCTAACCCGAACACTAACCTGAATCCCTAAGCCCTAACGATAACACTAACGCTAACCCAAACCCTAACCCCTAACACCAAAGCCTAACCCAAACCTTAACACTAACTCTCACCCTAACTCTAACACTAACCCTAAACCTAATCATAAACCTAACCCTAACCCTAACCCAAAACTAAGCATGACCAGAACCACAATGACTAACCGGAACCCTCACCCAAACCCTAACCCTAAACTAAAACTGTAACCCCTAACACCTTACCAGAACCATAATCCTAACCCTACCCAAACCTAACCCTAAACCTCACCCTCACCCCAACCACAACGCCTAACACAAACCGTGACCCTAACCCTATCCGTAACACTAAACTTAACCCTAACCTAAAACCTAAAACTAACCCTAAAGCTAAACAGAACCCGTAAACTTTACCCTAACACGAAACACAACCTTAACACTAACCTGAAACCTAAACCAAACCTTAGCCATAACCCTAACCCTAACCCTCACCCTCACCCTATCTTAAACTTCACCGTATCCCTAACCTAAAGCTCACCCGAACTCTAAACCTGTCCCTACCCCGCAACCTAACCCTAATCTTAACCTTGGCCCACCTGCAACCCTAAAACTAACCGTTACAATAACTCTGATCCGAAACCTCACCCTAAACCTCATCCGAATCCTAACCCTGACCGTAATCCTAACCCTGACCGTAATCCTAACCCTGACCGTAACCCTAACCTAACCTTAACCCTAACTTTAACCCTGCCATAAACTCAAACCTAACCCTCACCCCTAACAATAACTCTAACCCTAACCCTAAAACGAACCCTCACCTTTAACCAAAATTTCACCCTACCCATCACCCTAAACCTACCCTAACTTCATGGCAATCCTAACCTTAACCTAAATTAAACCTAACCCTGAACCTACCTCTAACCCTAACCCTAACCCTAAACCTAACCCCATCCCTAACCCTGACCCTAACGTGAACCCTAACCCCTAACCCTAACCCTAACTCTCACACTTAACATAAACTTCACCCTAACCCTAACCCTAAAACTAAACATAATACTCAATCTCCCCCAACTCTGACCCTGACCCTAATCCTAACCATAAACCTAACCCTAACCCTAAACTTAACCCTAACCCTGTCCCTAACTCTATCTCTAACCCTAATCCTAACCTTAAAACTTACCCTACACACTCAGCTTCAATGGAAACCTAGCACTAACCCTCACACTAACATCTAAACCTAAACCCTACCCTTAACCTAAGCCTATCTCTAACCTTAACCTAGCCCTAACCCTAACCATGACTTAACCCTAACACTTACCCTAACCCTAAAACTAATCTTAACCCTAAACCTAATCCTAACCTTAACCCTAACCCTAACGCCTAATGCTGAGGCTAAGCTCAACCCTCACCCTTAACTTAAACCTCACCCTAACTCTAACCCTAAACCGAACCCTATCCCTAAAGCTCACCCTAAACCTGACCCTAACATTAATCCAAACACCAAAACCTAACCCTCACACTAATACTAACCCTCAACCTAACCCTAACCTGATCCTAACCTTCACTCAAACACCTAACTCTAATATTTACCCTAAACCTAATCTTATCCTTCACCCTAAACCTAAGCCTAACCCTAAAACTAAACCGAACCCTAAACTATTCTCTCACTCGAGCCAAAACCTAAACCTAACCCTAAGCCTCAATCTAACCCTGACCCTAACCGAGAAACCGTAAAACATCAGCTTAACCGTCAACCTAACACTAACCCTCACACGAACCCTAACCCTTTCCCTAAACCTAAGCCTATCCCTAATCCTAACCCTAACCCTGACCTAAACTTAACCCTTACCCTAACCCTAAACTTAACCCTAACCTTAACTCTACCCTAACCCTAACCCTTACAATCACTCTAAAGCTGACCCTAAACCTACACCCTAACTCTAACTCTACACCTAACCCTAACCTAGCCCTACCTTTGACCGTAAACCAAGCCTTAACCCTAACCTTCTCCCTACCCTAACCTAACCCTAAACCAAATTCTAATACTAAGCTTAATCCTAACTCTAACCTTAACCCTAACCCTTACACTAACCCTCACTATTACCTGAAAATTCACCCTAACCCTAACCCTAACCCTAACCCTAACTCTAACTCTAACCCTAACCATAGCACCTACCCTAAACCCTCACCTTAACTGTAAACCTAACCCTAACCCTCACCCTCACCCTAACCTCTAACCGTATCCCCAAATCTAAACCTAACGCTATCCCTAAACTTGTCCCTAACTGTAACCCAAACACAAACAGTAACCCTAATCTAACACTAACCCTAAACTTAACCCTACCCTAACCATAAAGCTAACCCTAACGCCCTAAACCTAACCTCTAACACTAAGTATAATCCTCACCGTAATCCTAACCCTTTTCTTAAACCTCACCCTGAACCTAAACGTCACTCTAACCCTGAACCTAAATCTAACATTAACACTACAAGTAACTCCTAAACCTAACCCGAACCCTAAACCTAACCTTAACACTAACCTGAACACAAAATCAAACTCTAGCCCTAACCATAATAACCCTCGCCCCATCCTAAATTGCATCCAACCCTAACCTTAACCCTAAACCTAAACCTAACCCAAACCCTAACCTTAAACCAAACTCTAACCATAACGCTACTCCACCTCTTACCCTAAAACTAAGCCTTACATTAGCCCTGAATCTAACCCCAGACCTAGTCCGAATTCTAACCGTAGACCTAATCCTAACACTAACCCAAACTCTAAGCTTGATCCTAAATAGAACACTAACTCTAATTCGAAACCTGAACCTAAACCGAAATCTTACGCTACACCTAACCCTAAACCTAACCCTAACTCTAATCCTAAACATAACACTTACCCTAAACCCTCACCTTAACTGTGAAACTAACCATAACCCTCACCCTAAACCCTAACAATATCCCCCAACCATAACACTATGGCTATCCCTAAACCGAACACTAACCTGAATCCCTAAGCCCTAACGATAACACTAACGCTAACCCAAACCCTAACCCCTAACACCAAAGCCTAACCCAAACCTTAACACTAACTCTCACCCTAACTCTAACACTAACCCTAAACCTAATCATAAACCTAACCCTAACCCTAACCCAAAACTAAGCATGACCAGAACCACAATGACTAACCGGAACCCTCACCCAAACCCTAACCCTAAACTAAAACTGTAACCCCTAACACCTTACCAGAACCATAATCCTAACCCTACCCAAACCTAACCCTAAACCTCACCCTCACCCCAACCACAACGCCTAACACAAACCGTGACCCTAACCCTATCCGTAACACTAAACTTAACCCTAACCTAAAACCTAAAACTAACCCTAAAGCTAAACAGAACCCGTAAACTTTACCCTAACACGAAACACAACCTTAACACTAACCTGAAACCTAAACCAAACCTTAGCCATAACCCTAACCCTAACCCTCACCCTCACCCTATCTTAAACTTCACCGTATCCCTAACCTAAAGCTCACCCGAACTCTAAACCTGTCCCTACCCCGCAACCTAACCCTAATCTTAACCTTGGCCCACCTGCAACCCTAAAACTAACCGTTACAATAACTCTGATCCGAAACCTCACCCTAAACCTCATCCGAATCCTAACCCTGACCGTAATCCTAACCCTGACCGTAATCCTAACCCTGACCGTAACCCTAACCTAACCTTAACCCTAACTTTAACCCTGCCATAAACTCAAACCTAACCCTCACCCCTAACAATAACTCTAACCCTAACCCTAAAACGAACCCTCACCTTTAACCAAAATTTCACCCTACCCATCACCCTAAACCTACCCTAACTTCATGGCAATCCTAACCTTAACCTAAATTAAACCTAACCCTGAACCTACCTCTAACCCTAACCCTAACCCTAAACCTAACCCCATCCCTAACCCTGACCCTAACGTGAACCCTAACCCCTAACCCTAACCCTAACTCTCACACTTAACATAAACTTCACCCTAACCCTAACCCTAAAACTAAACATAATACTCAATCTCCCCCAACTCTGACCCTGACCCTAATCCTAACCATAAACCTAACCCTAACCCTAAACTTAACCCTAACCCTGTCCCTAACTCTATCTCTAACCCTAATCCTAACCTTAAAACTTACCCTACACACTCAGCTTCAATGGAAACCTAGCACTAACCCTCACACTAACATCTAAACCTAAACCCTACCCTTAACCTAAGCCTATCTCTAACCTTAACCTAGCCCTAACCCTAACCATGACTTAACCCTAACACTTACCCTAACCCTAAAACTAATCTTAACCCTAAACCTAATCCTAACCTTAACCCTAACCCTAACGCCTAATGCTGAGGCTAAGCTCAACCCTCACCCTTAACTTAACCCTCACCCTAACTCTAACCCTAAACCGAACCCTATCCCTAAAGCTCACCCTAAACCTGACCCTAACATTAATCCAAACACCAAAACCTAACCCTCACACTAATACTAACCCTCAACCTAACCCTAACCTGATCCTAACCTTCACTCAAACACCTAACTCTAATATTTACCCTAAACCTAATCTTATCCTTCACCCTAAACCTAAGCCTAACCCTAAAACTAAACCGAACCCTAAACTATTCTCTCACTCGAGCCAAAACCTAAACCTAACCCTAAGCCTCAATCTAACCCTGACCCTAACCGAGAAACCGTAAAACATCAGCTTAACCGTCAACCTAACACTAACCCTCACACGAACCCTAACCCTTTCCCTAAACCTAAGCCTATCCCTAATCCTAACCCTAACCCTGACCTAAACTTAACCCTTACCCTAACCCTAAACTTAACCCTAACCTTAACTCTACCCTAACCCTAACCCTTACAATCACTCTAAAGCTGACCCTAAACCTACACCCTAACTCTAACTCTACACCTAACCCTAACCTAGCCCTACGTTTGACCGTAAACCAAGCCTTAACCCTAACCTTCTCCCTACCCTAACCTAACCCTAAACCAAATTCTAATACTAAGCTTAATCCTAACTCTAACCTTAACCCTAACCCTTACACTAACCCTCACTATTACCTGAAAATTCACCCTAACCCTAACCCTAACCCTAACTCTAACTCTAACCCTAACCATAGCACCTACCCTAAACCCTCACCTTAACTGTAAACCTAACCCTAACCCTCACCCTCACCCTAACCTCTAACTGTATCCCCAAATCTAAACCTAACGCTATCCCTAAACTTGTCCCTAAGTGTAACCCAAACACAAACAGTAACCCTAATCTAACACTAACCCTAAACTTAACCCTACCCTAACCATAAAGCTAACCCTAACGCCCTAAACCTAACCTCTAACACTAAGTATAATCCTCACCGTAATCCTAACCCTTTTCTTAAACCTCACCCTGAACCTAAACGTCACTCTAACCCTGAACCTAAATCTAACATTAACACTACAAGTAACTCCTAAACCTAACCCGAACCCTAAACCTAACCTTAACACTAACCTGAACACAAAATCAAACTCTAGCCCTAACCATAATAACCCTCGCCCCATCCTAAATTGCATCCAACCCTAACCTTAACCCTAAACCTAAACCTAACCCAAACCCTAACCTTAAACCAAACTCTAACCATAACGCTACTCCACCTCTTACCCTAAAACTAAGCCTTACATTAGCCCTGAATCTAACCCCAGACCTAGTCCGAATTCTAACCGTAGACCTAATCCTAACACTAACCCAAACTCTAAGCTTGATCCTAAATAGAACACTAACTCTAATTCGAAACCTGAACCTAAACCGAAATCTTACGCTACACCTAACCCTAAACCTAACCCTAACTCTAATCCTAAACATAACACTTACCCTAAACCCTCACCTTAACTGTGAAACTAACCATAACCCTCACCCTAAACCCTAACAATATCCCCCAACCATAACACTATGGCTATCCCTAAACCGAACACTAACCTGAATCCCTAAGCCCTAACGATAACACTAACGCTAACCCAAACCCTAACCCCTAACACCAAAGCCTAACCCAAACCTTAACACTAACTCTCACCCTAACTCTAACACTAACCCTAATCATAAACCTAACCCTAACCCAAAACTAAGCATGACCAGAACCACAATGACTAACCGGAACCCTCACCCAAACCCTAACCCTAAACTAAAACTGTAACCCCTAACACCTTACCAGAACCATAATCCTAACCCTACCCAAACCTAACCCTAAACCTCACCCTCACCCCAACCACAACGCCTAACACAAACCGTGACCCTAACCCTATCCGTAACACTAAACTTAACCCTAACCTAAAACCTAAAACTAACCCTAAAGCTAAACAGAACCCGTAAACTTTACCCTAACACGAAACACAACCTTAACACTAACCTGAAACCTAAACCAAACCTTAGCCATAACCCTAACCCTAACCCTCACCCTCACCCTATCTTAAACTTCACCGTATCCCTAACCTAAAGCTCACCCGAACTCTAAACCTGTCCCTACCCCGCAACCTAACCCTAATCTTAACCTTGGCCCACCTGCAACCCTAAAACTAACCGTTACAATAACTCTGATCCGAAACCTCACCCTAAACCTCATCCGAATCCTAACCCTGACCGTAATCCTAACCCTGACCGTAATCCTAACCCTGACCGTAACCCTAACCTAACCTTAACCCTAACTTTAACCCTGCCATAAACTCAAACCTAACCCTCACCCCTAACAATAACTCTAACCCTAACCCTAAAACGAACCCTCACCTTTAACCAAAATTTCACCCTACCCATCACCCTAAACCTACCCTAACTTCATGGCAATCCTAACCTTAACCTAAATTAAACCTAACCCTGAACCTACCTCTAACCCTAACCCTAACCCTAAACCTAACCCCATCCCTAACCCTGACCCTAACGTGAACCCTAACCCCTAACCCTAACCCTAACTCTCACACTTAACATAAACTTCACCCTAACCCTAACCCTAAAACTAAACATAATACTCAATCTCCCCCAACTCTGACCCTGACCCTAATCCTAACCATAAACCTAACCCTAACCCTAAACTTAACCCTAACCCTGTCCCTAACTCTATCTCTAACCCTAATCCTAACCTTAAAACTTACCCTACACACTCAGCTTCAATGGAAACCTAGCACTAACCCTCACACTAACATCTAAACCTAAACCCTACCCTTAACCTAAGCCTATCTCTAACCTTAACCTAGCCCTAACCCTAACCATGACTTAACCCTAACACTTACCCTAACCCTAAAACTAATCTTAACCCTAAACCTAATCCTAACCTTAACCCTAACCCTAACGCCTAATGCTGAGGCTAAGCTCAACCCTCACCCTTAACTTAAACCTCACCCTAACTCTAACCCTAAACCGAACCCTATCCCTAAAGCTCACCCTAAACCTGACCCTAACATTAATCCAAACACCAAAACCTAACCCTCACACTAATACTAACCCTCAACCTAACCCTAACCTGATCCTAACCTTCACTCAAACACCTAACTCTAATATTTACCCTAAACCTAATCTTATCCTTCACCCTAAACCTAAGCCTAACCCTAAAACTAAACCGAACCCTAAACTATTCTCTCACTCGAGCCAAAACCTAAACCTAACCCTAAGCCTCAATCTAACCCTGACCCTAACCGAGAAACCGTAAAACATCAGCTTAACCGTCAACCTAACACTAACCCTCACACGAACCCTAACCCTTTCCCTAAACCTAAGCCTATCCCTAATCCTAACCCTAACCCTGACCTAAACTTAACCCTTACCCTAACCCTAAACTTAACCCTAACCTTAACTCTACCCTAACCCTAACCCTTACAATCACTCTAAAGCTGACCCTAAACCTACACCCTAACTCTAACTCTACACCTAACCCTAACCTAGCCCTACCTTTGACCGTAAACCAAGCCTTAACCCTAACCTTCTCCCTACCCTAACCTAACCCTAAACCAAATTCTAATACTAAGCTTAATCCTAACTCTAACCTTAACCCTAACCCTTACACTAACCCTCACTATTACCTGAAAATTCACCCTAACCCTAACCCTAACCCTAACCCTAACTCTAACTCTAACCGTAACCATAGCACCTACCCTAAACCCTCACCTTAACTGTAAACCTAACCCTAACCCTCACCCTCACCCTAACCTCTAACCGTATCCCCAAATCTAAACCTAACGCTATCCCTAAACTTGTCCCTAACTGTAACCCAAACACAAACAGTAACCCTAATCTAACACTAACCCTAAACTTAACCCTACCCTAACCATAAAGCTAACCCTAACGCCCTAAACCTAACCTCTAACACTAAGTATAATCCTCACCGTAATCCTAACCCTTTTCTTAAACCTCACCCTGAACCTAAACGTCACTCTAACCCTGAACCTAAATCTAACATTAACACTACAAGTAACTCCTAAACCTAACCCGAACCCTAAACCTAACCTTAACACTAACCTGAACACAAAATCAAACTCTAGCCCTAACCATAATAACCCTCGCCCCATCCTAAATTGCATCCAACCCTAACCTTAACCCTAAACCTAAACCTAACCCAAACCCTAACCTTAAACCAAACTCTAACCATAACGCTACTCCACCTCTTACCCTAAAACTAAGCCTTACATTAGCCCTGAATCTAACCCCAGACCTAGTCCGAATTCTAACCGTAGACCTAATCCTAACACTAACCCAAACTCTAAGCTTGATCCTAAATAGAACACTAACTCTAATTCGAAACCTGAACCTAAACCGAAATCTTACGCTACACCTAACCCTAAACCTAACCCTAACTCTAATCCTAAACATAACACTTACCCTAAACCCTCACCTTAACTGTGAAACTAACCATAACCCTCACCCTAAACCCTAACAATATCCCCCAACCATAACACTATGGCTATCCCTAAACCGAACACTAACCTGAATCCCTAAGCCCTAACGATAACACTAACGCTAACCCAAACCCTAACCCCTAACACCAAAGCCTAACCCAAACCTTAACACTAACTCTCACCCTAACTCTAACACTAACCCTAAACCTAATCATAAACCTAACCCTAACCCTAACCCAAAACTAAGCATGACCAGAACCACAATGACTAACCGGAACCCTCACCCAAACCCTAACCCTAAACTAAAACTGTAACCCCTAACACCTTACCAGAACCATAATCCTAACCCTACCCAAACCTAACCCTAAACCTCACCCTCACCCCAACCACAACGCCTAACACAAACCGTGACCCTAACCCTATCCGTAACACTAAACTTAACCCTAACCTAAAACCTAAAACTAACCCTAAAGCTAAACAGAACCCGTAAACTTTACCCTAACACGAAACACAACCTTAACACTAACCTGAAACCTAAACCAAACCTTAGCCATAACCCTAACCCTAACCCTCACCCTCACCCTATCTTAAACTTCACCGTATCCCTAACCTAAAGCTCACCCGAACTCTAAACCTGTCCCTACCCCGCAACCTAACCCTAATCTTAACCTTGGCCCACCTGCAACCCTAAAACTAACCGTTACAATAACTCTGATCCGAAACCTCACCCTAAACCTCATCCGAATCCTAACCCTGACCGTAATCCTAACCCTGACCGTAATCCTAACCCTGACCGTAACCCTAACCTAACCTTAACCCTAACTTTAACCCTGCCATAAACTCAAACCTAACCCTCACCCCTAACAATAACTCTAACCCTAACCCTAAAACGAACCCTCACCTTTAACCAAAATTTCACCCTACCCATCACCCTAAACCTACCCTAACTTCATGGCAATCCTAACCTTAACCTAAATTAAACCTAACCCTGAACCTACCTCTAACCCTAACCCTAACCCTAAACCTAACCCCATCCCTAACCCTGACCCTAACGTGAACCCTAACCCCTAACCCTAACCCTAACTCTCACACTTAACATAAACTTCACCCTAACCCTAACCCTAAAACTAAACATAATACTCAATCTCCCCCAACTCTGACCCTGACCCTAATCCTAACCATAAACCTAACCCTAACCCTAAACTTAACCCTAACCCTGTCCCTAACTCTATCTCTAACCCTAATCCTAACCTTAAAACTTACCCTACACACTCAGCTTCAATGGAAACCTAGCACTAACCCTCACACTAACATCTAAACCTAAACCCTACCCTTAACCTAAGCCTATCTCTAACCTTAACCTAGCCCTAACCCTAACCATGACTTAACCCTAACACTTACCCTAACCCTAAAACTAATCTTAACCCTAAACCTAATCCTAACCTTAACCCTAACCCTAACGCCTAATGCTGAGGCTAAGCTCAACCCTCACCCTTAACTTAAACCTCACCCTAACTCTAACCCTAAACCGAACCCTATCCCTAAAGCTCACCCTAAACCTGACCCTAACATTAATCCAAACACCAAAACCTAACCCTCACACTAATACTAACCCTCAACCTAACCCTAACCTGATCCTAACCTTCACTCAAACACCTAACTCTAATATTTACCCTAAACCTAATCTTATCCTTCACCCTAAACCTAAGCCTAACCCTAAAACTAAACCGAACCCTAAACTATTCTCTCACTCGAGCCAAAACCTAAACCTAACCCTAAGCCTCAATCTAACCCTGACCCTAACCGAGAAACCGTAAAACATCAGCTTAACCGTCAACCTAACACTAACCCTCACACGAACCCTAACCCTTTCCCTAAACCTAAGCCTATCCCTAATCCTAACCCTAACCCTGACCTAAACTTAACCCTTACCCTAACCCTAAACTTAACCCTAACCTTAACTCTACCCTAACCCTAACCCTTACAATCACTCTAAAGCTGACCCTAAACCTACACCCTAACTCTAACTCTAAACCTAACCCTAACCTAGCCCTACCTTTGACCGTAAACCAAGCCTTAACCCTAACCTTCTCCCTACCCTAACCTAACCCTAAACCAAATTCTAATACTAAGCTTAATCCTAACTCTAACCTTAACCCTAACCCTTACACTAACCCTCACTATTACCTGAAAATTCACCCTAACCCTAACCCTAACCCTAACCCTAACCCTAACTCTAACCCTAACCATAGCACCTACCCTAAACCCTCACCTTAACTGTAAACCTAACCCTAACCCTCACCCTCACCCTAACCTCTAACCGTATCCCCAAATCTAAACCTAACGCTATCCCTAAACTTGTCCCTAACTGTAACCCAAACACAAACAGTAACCCTAATCTAACACTAACCCTAAACTTAACCCTACCCTAACCATAAAGCTAACCCTAACGCCCTAAACCTAACCTCTAACACTAAGTATAATCCTCACCGTAATCCTAACCCTTTTCTTAACCCTCACCCTGAACCTAAACGTCACTCTAACCCTGAACCTAAATCTAACATTAACACTAAAAGTAACTCCTAACCCTAACCCGAACCCTAAACCTAACCTTAACACTAACCTGAACACAAAATCAAACTCTAGCCCTAACCATAATAACCCTCGCCCCATCCTAAATTTCATCCAACCCTAACCTTAACCCTAAACCTAAACCTAACCCAAACCCTAACCTTAAACCAAACTCTAACCATAACGCTACTCCACCTCTTACCCTAAAACTAAGCCTTACATTAGCCCTGAATCTAACCCCAGACCTAGTCCGAATTCTAACCATAGACCTAATCCTAACACTAACCCAAACTCTAAGCTTGATCCTAAATAGAACACTAACTCTAATTCGAAACCTGAACCTAAACCGAAATCTTACGCTACACCTAACCCTAAACCTAACCCTAACTCTAATCCTAAACATAACACTTACCCTAAACCCTCACCTTAACTGTGAAACTAACCATAACCCTCACCCTAAACCCTAACAATATCCCCCAACCATAACACTATGGCTATCCCTAAACCGAACACTAACCTGAATCCCTAAGCCCTAACGATAACACTAACGCTAACCCAAACCCTAACCCCTAACACCAAAGCCTAACCCAAACCTTAACACTAACTCTCACCCTAACTCTAACACTAACCCTAAACCTAATCATAAACCTAACCCTAACCCTAACCCAAAACTAAGCATGACCAGAACCACAATGACTAACCGGAACCCTCACCCAAACCCTAACCCTAAACTAAAACTGTAACCCCTAACACCTTACCAGAACCATAATCCTAACCCTACCCAAACCTAACCCTAAACCTCACCCTCACCCCAACCACAACGCCTAACACAAACCGTGACCCTAACCCTATCCGTAACACTAAACTTAACCCTAACCTAAAACCTAAAACTAACCCTAAAGCTAAACAGAACCCGTAAACTTTACCCTAACACGAAACACAACCTTAACACTAACCTGAAACCTAAACCAAACCTTAGCCATAACCCTAACCCTAACCCTCACCCTCACCCTATCTTAAACTTCACCGTATCCCTAACCTAAAGCTCACCCGAACTCTAAACCTGTCCCTACCCCGCAACCTAACCCTAATCTTAACCTTGGCCCACCTGCAACCCTAAAACTAACCGTTACAATAACTCTGATCCGAAACCTCACCCTAAACCTCATCCGAATCCTAACCCTGACCGTAATCCTAACCCTGACCGTAATCCTAACCCTGACCGTAACCCTAACCTAACCTTAACCCTAACTTTAACCCTGCCATAAACTCAAACCTAACCCTCACCCCTAACAATAACTCTAACCCTAACCCTAAAACGAACCCTCACCTTTAACCAAAATTTCACCCTACCCATCACCCTAAACCTACCCTAACTTCATGGCAATCCTAACCTTAACCTAAATTAAACCTAACCCTGAACCTACCTCTAACCCTAACCCTAACCCTAAACCTAACCCCATCCCTAACCCTGACCCTAACGTGAACCCTAACCCCTAACCCTAACCCTAACTCTCACACTTAACATAAACTTCACCCTAACCCTAACCCTAAAACTAAACATAATACTCAATCTCCCCCAACTCTGACCCTGACCCTAATCCTAACCATAAACCTAACCCTAACCCTAAACTTAACCCTAACCCTGTCCCTAACTCTATCTCTAACCCTAATCCTAACCTTAAAACTTACCCTACACACTCAGCTTCAATGGAAACCTAGCACTAACCCTCACACTAACATCTAAACCTAAACCCTACCCTTAACCTAAGCCTATCTCTAACCTTAACCTAGCCCTAACCCTAACCATGACTTAACCCTAACACTTACCCTAACCCTAAAACTAATCTTAACCCTAAACCTAATCCTAACCTTAACCCTAACCCTAACGCCTAATGCTGAGGCTAAGCTCAACCCTCACCCTTAACTTAAACCTCACCCTAACTCTAACCCTAAACCGAACCCTATCCCTAAAGCTCACCCTAAACCTGACCCTAACATTAATCCAAACACCAAAACCTAACCCTCACACTAATACTAACCCTCAACCTAACCCTAACCTGATCCTAACCTTCACTCAAACACCTAACTCTAATATTTACCCTAAACCTAATCTTATCCTTCACCCTAAACCTAAGCCTAACCCTAAAACTAAACCGAACCCTAAACTATTCTCTCACTCGAGCCAAAACCTAAACCTAACCCTAAGCCTCAATCTAACCCTGACCCTAACCGAGAAACCGTAAAACATCAGCTTAACCGTCAACCTAACACTAACCCTCACACGAACCCTAACCCTTTCCCTAAACCTAAGCCTATCCCTAATCCTAACCCTAACCCTGACCTAAACTTAACCCTTACCCTAACCCTAAACTTAACCCTAACCTTAACTCTACCCTAACCCTAACCCTTACAATCACTCTAAAGCTGACCCTAAACCTACACCCTAACTCTAACTCTACACCTAACCCTAACCTAGCCCTACGTTTGACCGTAAACCAAGCCTTAACCCTAACCTTCTCCCTACCCTAACCTAACCCTAAACCAAATTCTAATACTAAGCTTAATCCTAACTCTAACCTTAACCCTAACCCTTACACTAACCCTCACTATTACCTGAAAATTCACCCTAACCCTAACCCTAACCCTAACTCTAACTCTAACCCTAACCATAGCACCTACCCTAAACCCTCACCTTAACTGTAAACCTAACCCTAACCCTCACCCTCACCCTAACCTCTAACTGTATCCCCAAATCTAAACCTAACGCTATCCCTAAACTTGTCCCTAACTGTAACCCAAACACAAACAGTAACCCTAATCTAACACTAACCCTAAACTTAACCCTACCCTAACCATAAAGCTAACCCTAACGCCCTAAACCTAACCTCTAACACTAAGTATAATCCTCACCGTAATCCTAACCCTTTTCTTAAACCTCACCCTGAACCTAAACGTCACTCTAACCCTGAACCTAAATCTAACATTAACACTACAAGTAACTCCTAAACCTAACCCGAACCCTAAACCTAACCTTAACACTAACCTGAACACAAAATCAAACTCTAGCCCTAACCATAATAACCCTCGCCCCATCCTAAATTTCATCCAACCCTAACCTTAACCCTAAACCTAAACCTAACCCAAACCCTAACCTTAAACCAAACTCTAACCATAACGCTACTCCACCTCTTACCCTAAAACTAAGCCTTACATTAGCCCTGAATCTAACCCCAGACCTAGTCCGAATTCTAACCGTAGACCTAATCCTAACACTAACCCAAACTCTAAGCTTGATCCTAAATAGAACACTAACTCTAATTCGAAACCTGAACCTAAACCGAAATCTTACGCTACACCTAACCCTAAACCTAACCCTAACTCTAATCCTAAACATAACACTTACCCTAAACCCTCACCTTAACTGTGAAACTAACCATAACCCTCACCCTAAACCCTAACAATATCCCCCAACCATAACACTATGGCTATCCCTAAACCGAACACTAACCTGAATCCCTAAGCCCTAACGATAACACTAACGCTAACCCAAACCCTAACCCCTAACACCAAAGCCTAACCCAAACCTTAACACTAACTCTCACCCTAACTCTAACACTAACCCTAAACCTAATCATAAACCTAACCCTAACCCTAACCCAAAACTAAGCATGACCAGAACCACAATGACTAACCGGAACCCTCACCCAAACCCTAACCCTAAACTAAAACTGTAACCCCTAACACCTTACCAGAACCATAATCCTAACCCTACCCAAACCTAACCCTAAACCTCACCCTCACCCCAACCACAACGCCTAACACAAACCGTGACCCTAACCCTATCCGTAACACTAAACTTAACCCTAACCTAAAACCTAAAACTAACCCTAAAGCTAAACAGAACCCGTAAACTTTACCCTAACACGAAACACAACCTTAACACTAACCTGAAACCTAAACCAAACCTTAGCCATAACCCTAACCCTAACCCTCACCCTCACCCTATCTTAAACTTCACCGTATCCCTAACCTAAAGCTCACCCGAACTCTAAACCTGTCCCTACCCCGCAACCTAACCCTAATCTTAACCTTGGCCCACCTGCAACCCTAAAACTAACCGTTACAATAACTCTGATCCGAAACCTCACCCTAAACCTCATCCGAATCCTAACCCTGACCGTAATCCTAACCCTGACCGTAATCCTAACCCTGACCGTAACCCTAACCTAACCTTAACCCTAACTTTAACCCTGCCATAAACTCAAACCTAACCCTCACCCCTAACAATAACTCTAACCCTAACCCTAAAACGAACCCTCACCTTTAACCAAAATTTCACCCTACCCATCACCCTAAACCTACCCTAACTTCATGGCAATCCTAACCTTAACCTAAATTAAACCTAACCCTGAACCTACCTCTAACCCTAACCCTAACCCTAAACCTAACCCCATCCCTAACCCTGACCCTAACGTGAACCCTAACCCCTAACCCTAACCCTAACTCTCACACTTAACATAAACTTCACCCTAACCCTAACCCTAAAACTAAACATAATACTCAATCTCCCCCAACTCTGACCCTGACCCTAATCCTAACCATAAACCTAACCCTAACCCTAAACTTAACCCTAACCCTGTCCCTAACTCTATCTCTAACCCTAATCCTAACCTTAAAACTTACCCTACACACTCAGCTTCAATGGAAACCTAGCACTAACCCTCACACTAACATCTAAACCTAAACCCTACCCTTAACCTAAGCCTATCTCTAACCTTAACCTAGCCCTAACCCTAACCATGACTTAACCCTAACACTTACCCTAACCCTAAAACTAATCTTAACCCTAAACCTAATCCTAACCTTAACCCTAACCCTAACGCCTAATGCTGAGGCTAAGCTCAACCCTCACCCTTAACTTAAACCTCACCCTAACTCTAACCCTAAACCGAACCCTATCCCTAAAGCTCACCCTAAACCTGACCCTAACATTAATCCAAACACCAAAACCTAACCCTCACACTAATACTAACCCTCAACCTAACCCTAACCTGATCCTAACCTTCACTCAAACACCTAACTCTAATATTTACCCTAAACCTAATCTTATCCTTCACCCTAAACCTAAGCCTAACCCTAAAACTAAACCGAACCCTAAACTATTCTCTCACTCGAGCCAAAACCTAAACCTAACCCTAAGCCTCAATCTAACCCTGACCCTAACCGAGAAACCGTAAAACATCAGCTTAACCGTCAACCTAACACTAACCCTCACACGAACCCTAACCCTTTCCCTAAACCTAAGCCTATCCCTAATCCTAACCCTAACCCTGACCTAAACTTAACCCTTACCCTAACCCTAAACTTAACCCTAACCTTAACTCTACCCTAACCCTAACCCTTACAATCACTCTAAAGCTGACCCTAAACCTACACCCTAACTCTAACTCTACACCTAACCCTAACCTAGCCCTACGTTTGACCGTAAACCAAGCCTTAACCCTAACCTTCTCCCTACCCTAACCTAACCCTAAACCAAATTCTAATACTAAGCTTAATCCTAACTCTAACCTTAACCCTAACCCTTACACTAACCCTCACTATTACCTGAAAATTCACCCTAACCCTAACCCTAACCCTAACTCTAACTCTAACCCTAACCATAGCACCTACCCTAAACCCTCACCTTAACTGTAAACCTAACCCTAACCCTCACCCTCACCCTAACCTCTAACTGTATCCCCAAATCTAAACCTAACGCTATCCCTAAACTTGTCCCTAACTGTAACCCAAACACAAACAGTAACCCTAATCTAACACTAACCCTAAACTTAACCCTACCCTAACCATAAAGCTAACCCTAACGCCCTAAACCTAACCTCTAACACTAAGTATAATCCTCACCGTAATCCTAACCCTTTTCTTAAACCTCACCCTGAACCTAAACGTCACTCTAACCCTGAACCTAAATCTAACATTAACACTACAAGTAACTCCTAAACCTAACCCGAACCCTAAACCTAACCTTAACACTAACCTGAACACAAAATCAAACTCTAGCCCTAACCATAATAACCCTCGCCCCATCCTAAATTTCATCCAACCCTAACCTTAACCCTAAACCTAAACCTAACCCAAACCCTAACCTTAAACCAAACTCTAACCATAACGCTACTCCACCTCTTACCCTAAAACTAAGCCTTACATTAGCCCTGAATCTAACCCCAGACCTAGTCCGAATTCTAACCGTAGACCTAATCCTAACACTAACCCAAACTCTAAGCTTGATCCTAAATAGAACACTAACTCTAATTCGAAACCTGAACCTAAACCGAAATCTTACGCTACACCTAACCCTAAACCTAACCCTAACTCTAATCCTAAACATAACACTTACCCTAAACCCTCACCTTAACTGTGAAACTAACCATAACCCTCACCCTAAACCCTAACAATATCCCCCAACCATAACACTATGGCTATCCCTAAACCGAACACTAACCTGAATCCCTAAGCCCTAACGATAACACTAACGCTAACCCAAACCCTAACCCCTAACACCAAAGCCTAACCCAAACCTTAACACTAACTCTCACCCTAACTCTAACACTAACCCTAAACCTAATCATAAACCTAACCCTAACCCTAACCCAAAACTAAGCATGACCAGAACCACAATGACTAACCGGAACCCTCACCCAAACCCTAACCCTAAACTAAAACTGTAACCCCTAACACCTTACCAGAACCATAATCCTAACCCTACCCAAACCTAACCCTAAACCTCACCCTCACCCCAACCACAACGCCTAACACAAACCGTGACCCTAACCCTATCCGTAACACTAAACTTAACCCTAACCTAAAACCTAAAACTAACCCTAAAGCTAAACAGAACCCGTAAACTTTACCCTAACACGAAACACAACCTTAACACTAACCTGAAACCTAAACCAAACCTTAGCCATAACCCTAACCCTAACCCTCACCCTCACCCTATCTTAAACTTCACCGTATCCCTAACCTAAAGCTCACCCGAACTCTAAACCTGTCCCTACCCCGCAACCTAACCCTAATCTTAACCTTGGCCCACCTGCAACCCTAAAACTAACCGTTACAATAACTCTGATCCGAAACCTCACCCTAAACCTCATCCGAATCCTAACCCTGACCGTAATCCTAACCCTGACCGTAATCCTAACCCTGACCGTAACCCTAACCTAACCTTAACCCTAACTTTAACCCTGCCATAAACTCAAACCTAACCCTCACCCCTAACAATAACTCTAACCCTAACCCTAAAACGAACCCTCACCTTTAACCAAAATTTCACCCTACCCATCACCCTAAACCTACCCTAACTTCATGGCAATCCTAACCTTAACCTAAATTAAACCTAACCCTGAACCTACCTCTAACCCTAACCCTAACCCTAAAACTAACCCCATCCCTAACCCTGACCCTAACGTGAACCCTAACCCCTAACCCTAACCCTAACTCTCACACTTAACATAAACTTCACCCTAACCCTAACCCTAAAACTAAACATAATACTCAATCTCCCCCAACTCTGACCCTGACCCTAATCCTAACCATAAACCTAACCCTAACCCTAAACTTAACCCTAACCCTGTCCCTAACTCTATCTCTAACCCTAATCCTAACCTTAAAACTTACCCTACACACTCAGCTTCAATGGAAACCTAGCACTAACCCTCACACTAACATCTAAACCTAAACCCTACCCTTAACCTAAGCCTATCTCTAACCTTAACCTAGCCCTAACCCTAACCATGACTTAACCCTAACACTTACCCTAACCCTAAAACTAATCTTAACCCTAAACCTAATCCTAACCTTAACCCTAACCCTAACGCCTAATGCTGAGGCTAAGCTCAACCCTCACCCTTAACTTAAACCTCACCCTAACTCTAACCCTAAACCGAACCCTATCCCTAAAGCTCACCCTAAACCTGACCCTAACATTAATCCAAACACCAAAACCTAACCCTCACACTAATACTAACCCTCAACCTAACCCTAACCTGATCCTAACCTTCACTCAAACACCTAACTCTAATATTTACCCTAAACCTAATCTTATCCTTCACCCTAAACCTAAGCCTAACCCTAAAACTAAACCGAACCCTAAACTATTCTCTCACTCGAGCCAAAACCTAAACCTAACCCTAAGCCTCAATCTAACCCTGACCCTAACCGAGAAACCGTAAAACATCAGCTTAACCGTCAACCTAACACTAACCCTCACACGAACCCTAACCCTTTCCCTAAACCTAAGCCTATCCCTAATCCTAACCCTAACCCTGACCTAAACTTAACCCTTACCCTAACCCTAAACTTAACCCTAACCTTAACTCTACCCTAACCCTAACCCTTACAATCACTCTAAAGCTGACCCTAAACCTACACCCTAACTCTAACTCTACACCTAACCCTAACCTAGCCCTACGTTTGACCGTAAACCAAGCCTTAACCCTAACCTTCTCCCTACCCTAACCTAACCCTAAACCAAATTCTAATACTAAGCTTAATCCTAACTCTAACCTTAACCCTAACCCTTACACTAACCCTCACTATTACCTGAAAATTCACCCTAACCCTAACCCTAACCCTAACTCTAACTCTAACCGTAACCATAGCACCTACCCTAAACCCTCACCTTAACTGTAAACCTAACCCTAACCCTCACCCTCACCCTAACCTCTAACTGTATCCCCAAATCTAAACCTAACGCTATCCCTAAACTTGTCCCTAACTGTAACCCAAACACAAACAGTAACCCTAATCTAACACTAACCCTAAACTTAACCCTACCCTAACCATAAAGCTAACCCTAACGCCCTAAACCTAACCTCTAACACTAAGTATAATCCTCACCGTAATCCTAACCCTTTTCTTAAACCTCACCCTGAACCTAAACGTCACTCTAACCCTGAACCTAAATCTAACATTAACACTACAAGTAACTCCTAAACCTAACCCGAACCCTAAACCTAACCTTAACACTAACCTGAACACAAAATCAAACTCTAGCCCTAACCATAATAACCCTCGCCCCATCCTAAATTTCATCCAACCCTAACCTTAACCCTAAACCTAAACCTAACCCAAACCCTAACCTTAAACCAAACTCTAACCATAACGCTACTCCACCTCTTACCCTAAAACTAAGCCTTACATTAGCCCTGAATCTAACCCCAGACCTAGTCCGAATTCTAACCGTAGACCTAATCCTAACACTAACCCAAACTCTAAGCTTGATCCTAAATAGAACACTAACTCTAATTCGAAACCTGAACCTAAACCGAAATCTTACGCTACACCTAACCCTAAACCTAACCCTAACTCTAATCCTAAACATAACACTTACCCTAAACCCTCACCTTAACTGTGAAACTAACCATAACCCTCACCCTAAACCCTAACAATATCCCCCAACCATAACACTATGGCTATCCCTAAACCGAACACTAACCTGAATCCCTAAGCCCTAACGATAACACTAACGCTAACCCAAACCCTAACCCCTAACACCAAAGCCTAACCCAAACCTTAACACTAACTCTCACCCTAACTCTAACACTAACCCTAAACCTAATCATAAACCTAACCCTAACCCTAACCCAAAACTAAGCATGACCAGAACCACAATGACTAACCGGAACCCTCACCCAAACCCTAACCCTAAACTAAAACTGTAACCCCTAACACCTTACCAGAACCATAATCCTAACCCTACCCAAACCTAACCCTAAACCTCACCCTCACCCCAACCACAACGCCTAACACAAACCGTGACCCTAACCCTATCCGTAACACTAAACTTAACCCTAACCTAAAACCTAAAACTAACCCTAAAGCTAAACAGAACCCGTAAACTTTACCCTAACACGAAACACAACCTTAACACTAACCTGAAACCTAAACCAAACCTTAGCCATAACCCTAACCCTAACCCTCACCCTCACCCTATCTTAAACTTCACCGTATCCCTAACCTAAAGCTCACCCGAACTCTAAACCTGTCCCTACCCCGCAACCTAACCCTAATCTTAACCTTGGCCCACCTGCAACCCTAAAACTAACCGTTACAATAACTCTGATCCGAAACCTCACCCTAAACCTCATCCGAATCCTAACCCTGACCGTAATCCTAACCCTGACCGTAATCCTAACCCTGACCGTAACCCTAACCTAACCTTAACCCTAACTTTAACCCTGCCATAAACTCAAACCTAACCCTCACCCCTAACAATAACTCTAACCCTAACCCTAAAACGAACCCTCACCTTTAACCAAAATTTCACCCTACCCATCACCCTAAACCTACCCTAACTTCATGGCAATCCTAACCTTAACCTAAATTAAACCTAACCCTGAACCTACCTCTAACCCTAACCCTAACCCTAAACCTAACCCCATCCCTAACCCTGACCCTAACGTGAACCCTAACCCCTAACCCTAACCCTAACTCTCACACTTAACATAAACTTCACCCTAACCCTAACCCTAAAACTAAACATAATACTCAATCTCCCCCAACTCTGACCCTGACCCTAATCCTAACCATAAACCTAACCCTAACCCTAAACTTAACCCTAACCCTGTCCCTAACTCTATCTCTAACCCTAATCCTAACCTTAAAACTTACCCTACACACTCAGCTTCAATGGAAACCTAGCACTAACCCTCACACTAACATCTAAACCTAAACCCTACCCTTAACCTAAGCCTATCTCTAACCTTAACCTAGCCCTAACCCTAACCATGACTTAACCCTAACACTTACCCTAACCCTAAAACTAATCTTAACCCTAAACCTAATCCTAACCTTAACCCTAACCCTAACGCCTAATGCTGAGGCTAAGCTCAACCCTCACCCTTAACTTAAACCTCACCCTAACTCTAACCCTAAACCGAACCCTATCCCTAAAGCTCACCCTAAACCTGACCCTAACATTAATCCAAACACCAAAACCTAACCCTCACACTAATACTAACCCTCAACCTAACCCTAACCTGATCCTAACCTTCACTCAAACACCTAACTCTAATATTTACCCTAAACCTAATCTTATCCTTCACCCTAAACCTAAGCCTAACCCTAAAACTAAACCGAACCCTAAACTATTCTCTCACTCGAGCCAAAACCTAAACCTAACCCTAAGCCTCAATCTAACCCTGACCCTAACCGAGAAACCGTAAAACATCAGCTTAACCGTCAACCTAACACTAACCCTCACACGAACCCTAACCCTTTCCCTAAACCTAAGCCTATCCCTAATCCTAACCCTAACCCTGACCTAAACTTAACCCTTACCCTAACCCTAAACTTAACCCTAACCTTAACTCTACCCTAACCCTAACCCTTACAATCACTCTAAAGCTGACCCTAAACCTACACCCTAACTCTAACTCTACACCTAACCCTAACCTAGCCCTACGTTTGACCGTAAACCAAGCCTTAACCCTAACCTTCTCCCTACCCTAACCTAACCCTAAACCAAATTCTAATACTAAGCTTAATCCTAACTCTAACCTTAACCCTAACCCTTACACTAACCCTCACTATTACCTGAAAATTCACCCTAACCCTAACCCTAACCCTAACTCTAACTCTAACCCTAACCATAGCACCTACCCTAAACCCTCACCTTAACTGTAAACCTAACCCTAACCCTCACCCTCACCCTAACCTCTAACTGTATCCCCAAATCTAAACCTAACGCTATCCCTAAACTTGTCCCTAACTGTAACCCAAACACAAACAGTAACCCTAATCTAACACTAACCCTAAACTTAACCCTACCCTAACCATAAAGCTAACCCTAACGCCCTAAACCTAACCTCTAACACTAAGTATAATCCTCACCGTAATCCTAACCCTTTTCTTAAACCTCACCCTGAACCTAAACGTCACTCTAACCCTGAACCTAAATCTAACATTAACACTACAAGTAACTCCTAAACCTAACCCGAACCCTAAACCTAACCTTAACACTAACCTGAACACAAAATCAAACTCTAGCCCTAACCATAATAACCCTCGCCCCATCCTAAATTTCATCCAACCCTAACCTTAACCCTAAACCTAAACCTAACCCAAACCCTAACCTTAAACCAAACTCTAACCATAACGCTACTCCACCTCTTACCCTAAAACTAAGCCTTACATTAGCCCTGAATCTAACCCCAGACCTAGTCCGAATTCTAACCGTAGACCTAATCCTAACACTAACCCAAACTCTAAGCTTGATCCTAAATAGAACACTAACTCTAATTCGAAACCTGAACCTAAACCGAAATCTTACGCTACACCTAACCCTAAACCTAACCCTAACTCTAATCCTAAACATAACACTTACCCTAAACCCTCACCTTAACTGTGAAACTAACCATAACCCTCACCCTAAACCCTAACAATATCCCCCAACCATAACACTATGGCTATCCCTAAACCGAACACTAACCTGAATCCCTAAGCCCTAACGATAACACTAACGCTAACCCAAACCCTAACCCCTAACACCAAAGCCTAACCCAAACCTTAACACTAACTCTCACCCTAACTCTAACACTAACCCTAAACCTAATCATAAACCTAACCCTAACCCTAACCCAAAACTAAGCATGACCAGAACCACAATGACTAACCGGAACCCTCACCCAAACCCTAACCCTAAACTAAAACTGTAACCCCTAACACCTTACCAGAACCATAATCCTAACCCTACCCAAACCTAACCCTAAACCTCACCCTCACCCCAACCACAACGCCTAACACAAACCGTGACCCTAACCCTATCCGTAACACTAAACTTAACCCTAACCTAAAACCTAAAACTAACCCTAAAGCTAAACAGAACCCGTAAACTTTACCCTAACACGAAACACAACCTTAACACTAACCTGAAACCTAAACCAAACCTTAGCCATAACCCTAACCCTAACCCTCACCCTCACCCTATCTTAAACTTCACCGTATCCCTAACCTAAAGCTCACCCGAACTCTAAACCTGTCCCTACCCCGCAACCTAACCCTAATCTTAACCTTGGCCCACCTGCAACCCTAAAACTAACCGTTACAATAACTCTGATCCGAAACCTCACCCTAAACCTCATCCGAATCCTAACCCTGACCGTAATCCTAACCCTGACCGTAATCCTAACCCTGACCGTAACCCTAACCTAACCTTAACCCTAACTTTAACCCTGCCATAAACTCAAACCTAACCCTCACCCCTAACAATAACTCTAACCCTAACCCTAAAACGAACCCTCACCTTTAACCAAAATTTCACCCTACCCATCACCCTAAACCTACCCTAACTTCATGGCAATCCTAACCTTAACCTAAATTAAACCTAACCCTGAACCTACCTCTAACCCTAACCCTAACCCTAAACCTAACCCCATCCCTAACCCTGACCCTAACGTGAACCCTAACCCCTAACCCTAACCCTAACTCTCACACTTAACATAAACTTCACCCTAACCCTAACCCTAAAACTAAACATAATACTCAATCTCCCCCAACTCTGACCCTGACCCTAATCCTAACCATAAACCTAACCCTAACCCTAAACTTAACCCTAACCCTGTCCCTAACTCTATCTCTAACCCTAATCCTAACCTTAAAACTTACCCTACACACTCAGCTTCAATGGAAACCTAGCACTAACCCTCACACTAACATCTAAACCTAAACCCTACCCTTAACCTAAGCCTATCTCTAACCTTAACCTAGCCCTAACCCTAACCATGACTTAACCCTAACACTTACCCTAACCCTAAAACTAATCTTAACCCTAAACCTAATCCTAACCTTAACCCTAACCCTAACGCCTAATGCTGAGGCTAAGCTCAACCCTCACCCTTAACTTAAACCTCACCCTAACTCTAACCCTAAACCGAACCCTATCCCTAAAGCTCACCCTAAACCTGACCCTAACATTAATCCAAACACCAAAACCTAACCCTCACACTAATACTAACCCTCAACCTAACCCTAACCTGATCCTAACCTTCACTCAAACACCTAACTCTAATATTTACCCTAAACCTAATCTTATCCTTCACCCTAAACCTAAGCCTAACCCTAAAACTAAACCGAACCCTAAACTATTCTCTCACTCGAGCCAAAACCTAAACCTAACCCTAAGCCTCAATCTAACCCTGACCCTAACCGAGAAACCGTAAAACATCAGCTTAACCGTCAACCTAACACTAACCCTCACACGAACCCTAACCCTTTCCCTAAACCTAAGCCTATCCCTAATCCTAACCCTAACCCTGACCTAAACTTAACCCTTACCCTAACCCTAAACTTAACCCTAACCTTAACTCTACCCTAACCCTAACCCTTACAATCACTCTAAAGCTGACCCTAAACCTACACCCTAACTCTAACTCTACACCTAACCCTAACCTAGCCCTACGTTTGACCGTAAACCAAGCCTTAACCCTAACCTTCTCCCTACCCTAACCTAACCCTAAACCAAATTCTAATACTAAGCTTAATCCTAACTCTAACCTTAACCCTAACCCTTACACTAACCCTCACTATTACCTGAAAATTCACCCTAACCCTAACCCTAACCCTAACTCTAACTCTAACCCTAACCATAGCACCTACCCTAAACCCTCACCTTAACTGTAAACCTAACCCTAACCCTCACCCTCACCCTAACCTCTAACTGTATCCCCAAATCTAAACCTAACGCTATCCCTAAACTTGTCCCTAACTGTAACCCAAACACAAACAGTAACCCTAATCTAACACTAACCCTAAACTTAACCCTACCCTAACCATAAAGCTAACCCTAACGCCCTAAACCTAACCTCTAACACTAAGTATAATCCTCACCGTAATCCTAACCCTTTTCTTAAACCTCACCCTGAACCTAAACGTCACTCTAACCCTGAACCTAAATCTAACATTAACACTACAAGTAACTCCTAAACCTAACCCGAACCCTAAACCTAACCTTAACACTAACCTGAACACAAAATCAAACTCTAGCCCTAACCATAATAACCCTCGCCCCATCCTAAATTTCATCCAACCCTAACCTTAACCCTAAACCTAAACCTAACCCAAACCCTAACCTTAAACCAAACTCTAACCATAACGCTACTCCACCTCTTACCCTAAAACTAAGCCTTACATTAGCCCTGAATCTAACCCCAGACCTAGTCCGAATTCTAACCGTAGACCTAATCCTAACACTAACCCAAACTCTAAGCTTGATCCTAAATAGAACACTAACTCTAATTCGAAACCTGAACCTAAACCGAAATCTTACGCTACACCTAACCCTAAACCTAACCCTAACTCTAATCCTAAACATAACACTTACCCTAAACCCTCACCTTAACTGTGAAACTAACCATAACCCTCACCCTAAACCCTAACAATATCCCCCAACCATAACACTATGGCTATCCCTAAACCGAACACTAACCTGAATCCCTAAGCCCTAACGATAACACTAACGCTAACCCAAACCCTAACCCCTAACACCAAAGCCTAACCCAAACCTTAACACTAACTCTCACCCTAACTCTAACACTAACCCTAAACCTAATCATAAACCTAACCCTAACCCTAACCCAAAACTAAGCATGACCAGAACCACAATGACTAACCGGAACCCTCACCCAAACCCTAACCCTAAACTAAAACTGTAACCCCTAACACCTTACCAGAACCATAATCCTAACCCTACCCAAACCTAACCCTAAACCTCACCCTCACCCCAACCACAACGCCTAACACAAACCGTGACCCTAACCCTATCCGTAACACTAAACTTAACCCTAACCTAAAACCTAAAACTAACCCTAAAGCTAAACAGAACCCGTAAACTTTACCCTAACACGAAACACAACCTTAACACTAACCTGAAACCTAAACCAAACCTTAGCCATAACCCTAACCCTAACCCTCACCCTCACCCTATCTTAAACTTCACCGTATCCCTAACCTAAAGCTCACCCGAACTCTAAACCTGTCCCTACCCCGCAACCTAACCCTAATCTTAACCTTGGCCCACCTGCAACCCTAAAACTAACCGTTACAATAACTCTGATCCGAAACCTCACCCTAAACCTCATCCGAATCCTAACCCTGACCGTAATCCTAACCCTGACCGTAATCCTAACCCTGACCGTAACCCTAACCTAACCTTAACCCTAACTTTAACCCTGCCATAAACTCAAACCTAACCCTCACCCCTAACAATAACTCTAACCCTAACCCTAAAACGAACCCTCACCTTTAACCAAAATTTCACCCTACCCATCACCCTAAACCTACCCTAACTTCATGGCAATCCTAACCTTAACCTAAATTAAACCTAACCCTGAACCTACCTCTAACCCTAACCCTAACCCTAAACCTAACCCCATCCCTAACCCTGACCCTAACGTGAACCCTAACCCCTAACCCTAACCCTAACTCTCACACTTAACATAAACTTCACCCTAACCCTAACCCTAAAACTAAACATAATACTCAATCTCCCCCAACTCTGACCCTGACCCTAATCCTAACCATAAACCTAACCCTAACCCTAAACTTAACCCTAACCCTGTCCCTAACTCTATCTCTAACCCTAATCCTAACCTTAAAACTTACCCTACACACTCAGCTTCAATGGAAACCTAGCACTAACCCTCACACTAACATCTAAACCTAAACCCTACCCTTAACCTAAGCCTATCTCTAACCTTAACCTAGCCCTAACCCTAACCATGACTTAACCCTAACACTTACCCTAACCCTAAAACTAATCTTAACCCTAAACCTAATCCTAACCTTAACCCTAACCCTAACGCCTAATGCTGAGGCTAAGCTCAACCCTCACCCTTAACTTAAACCTCACCCTAACTCTAACCCTAAACCGAACCCTATCCCTAAAGCTCACCCTAAACCTGACCCTAACATTAATCCAAACACCAAAACCTAACCCTCACACTAATACTAACCCTCAACCTAACCCTAACCTGATCCTAACCTTCACTCAAACACCTAACTCTAATATTTACCCTAAACCTAATCTTATCCTTCACCCTAAACCTAAGCCTAACCCTAAAACTAAACCGAACCCTAAACTATTCTCTCACTCGAGCCAAAACCTAAACCTAACCCTAAGCCTCAATCTAACCCTGACCCTAACCGAGAAACCGTAAAACATCAGCTTAACCGTCAACCTAACACTAACCCTCACACGAACCCTAACCCTTTCCCTAAACCTAAGCCTATCCCTAATCCTAACCCTAACCCTGACCTAAACTTAACCCTTACCCTAACCCTAAACTTAACCCTAACCTTAACTCTACCCTAACCCTAACCCTTACAATCACTCTAAAGCTGACCCTAAACCTACACCCTAACTCTAACTCTACACCTAACCCTAACCTAGCCCTACCTTTGACCGTAAACCAAGCCTTAACCCTAACCTTCTCCCTACCCTAACCTAACCCTAAACCAAATTCTAATACTAAGCTTAATCCTAACTCTAACCTTAACCCTAACCCTTACACTAACCCTCACTATTACCTGAAAATTCACCCTAACCCTAACCCTAACCCTAACCCTAACCCTAACTCTAACCCTAACCATAGCACCTACCCTAAACCCTCACCTTAACTGTAAACCTAACCCTAACCCTCACCCTCACCCTAACCTCTAACCGTATCCCCAAATCTAAACCTAACGCTATCCCTAAACTTGTCCCTAACTGTAACCCAAACACAAACAGTAACCCTAATCTAACACTAACCCTAAACTTAACCCTACCCTAACCATAAAGCTAACCCTAACGCCCTAAACCTAACCTCTAACACTAAGTATAATCCTCACCGTAATCCTAACCCTTTTCTTAACCCTCACCCTGAACCTAAACGTCACTCTAACCCTGAACCTAAATCTAACATTAACACTAAAAGTAACTCCTAACCCTAACCCGAACCCTAAACCTAACCTTAACACTAACCTGAACACAAAATCAAACTCTAGCCCTAACCATAATAACCCTCGCCCCATCCTAAATTTCATCCAACCCTAACCTTAACCCTAAACCTAAACCTAACCCAAACCCTAACCTTAAACCAAACTCTAACCATAACGCTACTCCACCTCTTACCCTAAAACTAAGCCTTACATTAGCCCTGAATCTAACCCCAGACCTAGTCCGAATTCTAACCATAGACCTAATCCTAACACTAACCCAAACTCTAAGCTTGATCCTAAATAGAACACTAACTCTAATTCGAAACCTGAACCTAAACCGAAATCTTACGCTACACCTAACCCTAAACCTAACCCTAACTCTAATCCTAAACATAACACTTACCCTAAACCCTCACCTTAACTGTGAAACTAACCATAACCCTCACCCTAAACCCTAACAATATCCCCCAACCATAACCCTATGGCTATCCCTAAACCGAACACTAACCTGAATCCCTAAGCCCTAACGATAACACTAACGCTAACCCAAACCCTAACCCCTAACACCAAAGCCTAACCCAAACCTTAACACTAACTCTCACCCTAACTCTAACACTAACCCTAAACCTAATCATAAACCTAACCCTAACCCTAACCCAAAACTAAGCATGACCAGAACCACAATGACTAACCGGAACCCTCACCCAAACCCTAACCCTAAACTAAAACTGTAACCCCTAACACCTTACCAGAACCATAATCCTAACCCTACCCAAACCTAACCCTAAACCTCACCCTCACCCCAACCACAACGCCTAACACAAACCGTGACCCTAACCCTATCCGTAACACTAAACTTAACCCTAACCTAAAACCTAAAACTAACCCTAAAGCTAAACAGAACCCGTAAACTTTACCCTAACACGAAACACAACCTTAACACTAACCTGAAACCTAAACCAAACCTTAGCCATAACCCTAACCCTAACCCTCACCCTCACCCTATCTTAAACTTCACCGTATCCCTAACCTAAAGCTCACCCGAACTCTAAACCTGTCCCTACCCCGCAACCTAACCCTAATCTTAACCTTGGCCCACCTGCAACCCTAAAACTAACCGTTACAATAACTCTGATCCGAAACCTCACCCTAAACCTCATCCGAATCCTAACCCTGACCGTAATCCTAACCCTGACCGTAATCCTAACCCTGACCGTAACCCTAACCTAACCTTAACCCTAACTTTAACCCTGCCATAAACTCAAACCTAACCCTCACCCCTAACAATAACTCTAACCCTAACCCTAAAACGAACCCTCACCTTTAACCAAAATTTCACCCTACCCATCACCCTAAACCTACCCTAACTTCATGGCAATCCTAACCTTAACCTAAATTAAACCTAACCCTGAACCTACCTCTAACCCTAACCCTAACCCTAAACCTAACCCCATCCCTAACCCTGACCCTAACGTGAACCCTAACCCCTAACCCTAACCCTAACTCTCACACTTAACATAAACTTCACCCTAACCCTAACCCTAAAACTAAACATAATACTCAATCTCCCCCAACTCTGACCCTGACCCTAATCCTAACCATAAACCTAACCCTAACCCTAAACTTAACCCTAACCCTGTCCCTAACTCTATCTCTAACCCTAATCCTAACCTTAAAACTTACCCTACACACTCAGCTTCAATGGAAACCTAGCACTAACCCTCACACTAACATCTAAACCTAAACCCTACCCTTAACCTAAGCCTATCTCTAACCTTAACCTAGCCCTAACCCTAACCATGACTTAACCCTAACACTTACCCTAACCCTAAAACTAATCTTAACCCTAAACCTAATCCTAACCTTAACCCTAACCCTAACGCCTAATGCTGAGGCTAAGCTCAACCCTCACCCTTAACTTAAACCTCACCCTAACTCTAACCCTAAACCGAACCCTATCCCTAAAGCTCACCCTAAACCTGACCCTAACATTAATCCAAACACCAAAACCTAACCCTCACACTAATACTAACCCTCAACCTAACCCTAACCTGATCCTAACCTTCACTCAAACACCTAACTCTAATATTTACCCTAAACCTAATCTTATCCTTCACCCTAAACCTAAGCCTAACCCTAAAACTAAACCGAACCCTAAACTATTCTCTCACTCGAGCCAAAACCTAAACCTAACCCTAAGCCTCAATCTAACCCTGACCCTAACCGAGAAACCGTAAAACATCAGCTTAACCGTCAACCTAACACTAACCCTCACACGAACCCTAACCCTTTCCCTAAACCTAAGCCTATCCCTAATCCTAACCCTAACCCTGACCTAAACTTAACCCTTACCCTAACCCTAAACTTAACCCTAACCTTAACTCTACCCTAACCCTAACCCTTACAATCACTCTAAAGCTGACCCTAAACCTACACCCTAACTCTAACTCTAAACCTAACCCTAACCTAGCCCTACCTTTGACCGTAAACCAAGCCTTAACCCTAACCTTCTCCCTACCCTAACCTAACCCTAAACCAAATTCTAATACTAAGCTTAATCCTAACTCTAACCTTAACCCTAACCCTTACACTAACCCTCACTATTACCTGAAAATTCACCCTAACCCTAACCCTAACCCTAACCCTAACCCTAACTCTAACCCTAACCATAGCACCTACCCTAAACCCTCACCTTAACTGTAAACCTAACCCTAACCCTCACCCTCACCCTAACCTCTAACCGTATCCCCAAATCTAAACCTAACGCTATCCCTAAACTTGTCCCTAACTGTAACCCAAACACAAACAGTAACCCTAATCTAACACTAACCCTAAACTTAACCCTACCCTAACCATAAAGCTAACCCTAACGCCCTAAACCTAACCTCTAACACTAAGTATAATCCTCACCGTAATCCTAACCCTTTTCTTAACCCTCACCCTGAACCTAAACGTCACTCTAACCCTGAACCTAAATCTAACATTAACACTAAAAGTAACTCCTAACCCTAACCCGAACCCTAAACCTAACCTTAACACTAACCTGAACACAAAATCAAACTCTAGCCCTAACCATAATAACCCTCGCCCCATCCTAAATTTCATCCAACCCTAACCTTAACCCTAAACCTAAACCTAACCCAAACCCTAACCTTAAACCAAACTCTAACCATAACGCTACTCCACCTCTTACCCTAAAACTAAGCCTTACATTAGCCCTGAATCTAACCCCAGACCTAGTCCGAATTCTAACCATAGACCTAATCCTAACACTAACCCAAACTCTAAGCTTGATCCTAAATAGAACACTAACTCTAATTCGAAACCTGAACCTAAACCGAAATCTTACGCTACACCTAACCCTAAACCTAACCCTAACTCTAATCCTAAACATAACACTTACCCTAAACCCTCACCTTAACTGTGAAACTAACCATAACCCTCACCCTAAACCCTAACAATATCCCCCAACCATAACCCTATGGCTATCCCTAAACCGAACACTAACCTGAATCCCTAAGCCCTAACGATAACACTAACGCTAACCCAAACCCTAACCCCTAACACCAAAGCCTAACCCAAACCTTAACACTAACTCTCACCCTAACTCTAACACTAACCCTAAACCTAATCATAAACCTAACCCTAACCCTAACCCAAAACTAAGCATGACCAGAACCACAATGACTAACCGGAACCCTCACCCAAACCCTAACCCTAAACTAAAACTGTAACCCCTAACACCTTACCAGAACCATAATCCTAACCCTACCCAAACCTAACCCTAAACCTCACCCTCACCCCAACCACAACGCCTAACACAAACCGTGACCCTAACCCTATCCGTAACACTAAACTTAACCCTAACCTAAAACCTAAAACTAACCCTAAAGCTAAACAGAACCCGTAAACTTTACCCTAACACGAAACACAACCTTAACACTAACCTGAAACCTAAACCAAACCTTAGCCATAACCCTAACCCTAACCCTCACCCTCACCCTATCTTAAACTTCACCGTATCCCTAACCTAAAGCTCACCCGAACTCTAAACCTGTCCCTACCCCGCAACCTAACCCTAATCTTAACCTTGGCCCACCTGCAACCCTAAAACTAACCGTTACAATAACTCTGATCCGAAACCTCACCCTAAACCTCATCCGAATCCTAACCCTGACCGTAATCCTAACCCTGACCGTAATCCTAACCCTGACCGTAACCCTAACCTAACCTTAACCCTAACTTTAACCCTGCCATAAACTCAAACCTAACCCTCACCCCTAACAATAACTCTAACCCTAACCCTAAAACGAACCCTCACCTTTAACCAAAATTTCACCCTACCCATCACCCTAAACCTACCCTAACTTCATGGCAATCCTAACCTTAACCTAAATTAAACCTAACCCTGAACCTACCTCTAACCCTAACCCTAACCCTAAACCTAACCCCATCCCTAACCCTGACCCTAACGTGAACCCTAACCCCTAACCCTAACCCTAACTCTCACACTTAACATAAACTTCACCCTAACCCTAACCCTAAAACTAAACATAATACTCAATCTCCCCCAACTCTGACCCTGACCCTAATCCTAACCATAAACCTAACCCTAACCCTAAACTTAACCCTAACCCTGTCCCTAACTCTATCTCTAACCCTAATCCTAACCTTAAAACTTACCCTACACACTCAGCTTCAATGGAAACCTAGCACTAACCCTCACACTAACATCTAAACCTAAACCCTACCCTTAACCTAAGCCTATCTCTAACCTTAACCTAGCCCTAACCCTAACCATGACTTAACCCTAACACTTACCCTAACCCTAAAACTAATCTTAACCCTAAACCTAATCCTAACCTTAACCCTAACCCTAACGCCTAATGCTGAGGCTAAGCTCAACCCTCACCCTTAACTTAAACCTCACCCTAACTCTAACCCTAAACCGAACCCTATCCCTAAAGCTCACCCTAAACCTGACCCTAACATTAATCCAAACACCAAAACCTAACCCTCACACTAATACTAACCCTCAACCTAACCCTAACCTGATCCTAACCTTCACTCAAACACCTAACTCTAATATTTACCCTAAACCTAATCTTATCCTTCACCCTAAACCTAAGCCTAACCCTAAAACTAAACCGAACCCTAAACTATTCTCTCACTCGAGCCAAAACCTAAACCTAACCCTAAGCCTCAATCTAACCCTGACCCTAACCGAGAAACCGTAAAACATCAGCTTAACCGTCAACCTAACACTAACCCTCACACGAACCCTAACCCTTTCCCTAAACCTAAGCCTATCCCTAATCCTAACACTAACCCTGACCTAAACTTAACCCTTACCCTAACCCTAAACTTAACCCTAACCTTAACTCTACCCTAACCCTAACCCTTACAATCACTCTAAAGCTGACCCTAAACCTACACCCTAACTCTAACTCTAAACCTAACCCTAACCTAGCCCTACCTTTGACCGTAAACCAAGCCTTAACCCTAACCTTCTCCCTACCCTAACCTAACCCTAAACCAAATTCTAATACTAAGCTTAATCCTAACTCTAACCTTAACCCTAACCCTTACACTAACCCTCACTATTACCTGAAAATTCACCCTAACCCTAACCCTAACCCTAACCCTAACCCTAACTCTAACCCTAACCATAGCACCTACCCTAAACCCTCACCTTAACTGTAAACCTAACCCTAACCCTCACCCTCACCCTAACCTCTAACCGTATCCCCAAATCTAAACCTAACGCTATCCCTAAACTTGTCCCTAACTGTAACCCAAACACAAACAGTAACCCTAATCTAACACTAACCCTAAACTTAACCCTACCCTAACCATAAAGCTAACCCTAACGCCCTAAACCTAACCTCTAACACTAAGTATAATCCTCACCGTAATCCTAACCCTTTTCTTAACCCTCACCCTGAACCTAAACGTCACTCTAACCCTGAACCTAAATCTAACATTAACACTAAAAGTAACTCCTAACCCTAACCCGAACCCTAAACCTAACCTTAACACTAACCTGAACACAAAATCAAACTCTAGCCCTAACCATAATAACCCTCGCCCCATCCTAAATTTCATCCAACCCTAACCTTAACCCTAAACCTAAACCTAACCCAAACCCTAACCTTAAACCAAACTCTAACCATAACGCTACTCCACCTCTTACCCTAAAACTAAGCCTTACATTAGCCCTGAATCTAACCCCAGACCTAGTCCGAATTCTAACCATAGACCTAATCCTAACACTAACCCAAACTCTAAGCTTGATCCTAAATAGAACACTAACTCTAATTCGAAACCTGAACCTAAACCGAAATCTTACGCTACACCTAACCCTAAACCTAACCCTAACTCTAATCCTAAACATAACACTTACCCTAAACCCTCACCTTAACTGTGAAACTAACCATAACCCTCACCCTAAACCCTAACAATATCCCCCAACCATAACCCTATGGCTATCCCTAAACCGAACACTAACCTGAATCCCTAAGCCCTAACGATAACACTAACGCTAACCCAAACCCTAACCCCTAACACCAAAGCCTAACCCAAACCTTAACACTAACTCTCACCCTAACTCTAACACTAACCCTAAACCTAATCATAAACCTAACCCTAACCCTAACCCAAAACTAAGCATGACCAGAACCACAATGACTAACCGGAACCCTCACCCAAACCCTAACCCTAAACTAAAACTGTAACCCCTAACACCTTACCAGAACCATAATCCTAACCCTACCCAAACCTAACCCTAAACCTCACCCTCACCCCAACCACAACGCCTAACACAAACCGTGACCCTAACCCTATCCGTAACACTAAACTTAACCCTAACCTAAAACCTAAAACTAACCCTAAAGCTAAACAGAACCCGTAAACTTTACCCTAACACGAAACACAACCTTAACACTAACCTGAAACCTAAACCAAACCTTAGCCATAACCCTAACCCTAACCCTCACCCTCACCCTATCTTAAACTTCACCGTATCCCTAACCTAAAGCTCACCCGAACTCTAAACCTGTCCCTACCCCGCAACCTAACCCTAATCTTAACCTTGGCCCACCTGCAACCCTAAAACTAACCGTTACAATAACTCTGATCCGAAACCTCACCCTAAACCTCATCCGAATCCTAACCCTGACCGTAATCCTAACCCTGACCGTAATCCTAACCCTGACCGTAACCCTAACCTAACCTTAACCCTAACTTTAACCCTGCCATAAACTCAAACCTAACCCTCACCCCTAACAATAACTCTAACCCTAACCCTAAAACGAACCCTCACCTTTAACCAAAATTTCACCCTACCCATAACCCTAAACCTACCCTAACTTCATGGCAATCCTAACCTTAACCTAAATTAAACCTAACCCTGAACCTACCTCTAACCCTAACCCTAACCCTAAACCTAACCCCATCCCTAACCCTGACCCTAACGTGAACCCTAACCCCTAACCCTAACCCTAACTCTCACACTTAACATAAACTTCACCCTAACCCTAACCCTAAAACTAAACATAATACTCAATCTCCCCCAACTCTGACCCTGACCCTAATCCTAACCATAAACCTAACCCTAACCCTAAACTTAACCCTAACCCTGTCCCTAACTCTATCTCTAACCCTAATCCTAACCTTAAAACTTACCCTACACACTCAGCTTCAATGGAAACCTAGCACTAACCCTCACACTAACATCTAAACCTAAACCCTACCCTTAACCTAAGCCTATCTCTAACCTTAACCTAGCCCTAACCCTAACCATGACTTAACCCTAACACTTACCCTAACCCTAAAACTAATCTTAACCCTAAACCTAATCCTAACCTTAACCCTAACCCTAACGCCTAATGCTGAGGCTAAGCTCAACCCTCACCCTTAACTTAAACCTCACCCTAACTCTAACCCTAAACCGAACCCTATCCCTAAAGCTCACCCTAAACCTGACCCTAACATTAATCCAAACACCAAAACCTAACCCTCACACTAATACTAATCCTCAACCTAACCCTAACCTGATCCTAACCTTCACTCAAACACCTAACTCTAATATTTACTCTAAACCTAATCTTATCCTTCACCCTAAACCTAAGCCTAACCCTAAAACTAAACCGAACCCTAAACTATTCTCTCACTCGAGCCAACACCTAAACCTAACCCTAAGCCTCAATCTAACCCTGACCCTAACCGAGAAACCGTAAAACATCAGCTTAACCGTCAACCTAACACTAACCCTCACACGAACCCTAACCCTTTCCCTAAACCTAAGCCTATCCCTAATCCTAACCCTAACCCTGACCTAAACTTAACCCTTACCCTAACCCTAAACTTAACCCTAACCTTAACTCTACCCTAACCCTAACCCTTACAATCACTCTAAAGCTGACCCTAACCCTACACCCTAACTCTAACTCTAAACGTAACCCTAACCTAGCCCTACCTTTGACCGTAAACCAAGCCTTAACTCTAACCTTCTCCCTACCCTAACCTAACCCTAAACCAAATTCTAATACTAAGCTTAATCCTAACTCTAACCTTAACCCTAACCCTTACACTAACCCTCACTATTACCTGAAAATTCACCCTAACCCTAACCCTAACCCTAACTCTAACTCTAACTCTAACCTTAGCACCTACCCTAAACCCTCACCTTAACTGTAAACCTAACCCTAACCCTCACCCTCACCCTAACCTCTAACCGTATCCCCAAATCTAAACCTAACGCTATCCCTAAACTTGTCCCTAACCCTAACCCAAACACAAACACTAACCCTAATCTAACACTAACCCTAAACTTAACCCTACCCTAACCATAAACCTAACCCTAACGCCCTAAACCTAACCTCTAACACTAAGTATAATCCTCACCGTAATCCTAACCCTTTTCTTAACCCTCACCCTGAACCTAAACGTCACTCTAACCCTGAACCTAAATCTAACATTAACACTACAAGTAACTCCTAAACCTAACCCGAACCCTAAACCTAACCTTAACACTAACCTGAACACAAAATCAAACTCTAGCCCTAACCATAATAACCCTCGCCCCATCCTAAATTGCATCCAACCCTAACCTTAACCCTAAACCTAAACCTAACCCAGACCCTAACCTTAAACCAAACTCTAACCATAACGCTACTCCACCTCTTACCCTAAAACTAAGCCTTACATTAGCCCTGAATCTAACCCCAGACCTAGTCCGAATTCTAACCGTAGACCTAATCCTAACACTAACCCAAACTCTAAGCTTGATCCTAAATAGAACACTAACTCTAATTCGAAACCTGAACCTAAACCGAAATCTTACGCTACACCTAACCCTAAACCTAACCCTAACTCTAATCCTAAACATAACACTTACCCTAAACCCTCACCTTAACTGTGAAACTAACCATAACCCTCACCCTAAACCCTAACAATATCCCCCAACCATAACCCTATGGCTATCCCTAAACCGAACACTAACCTGAATCCCTAAGCCCTAACGATAACACTAACGCTAACCCAAACCCTAATCCCTAACACCAAAGCCTAACCCAAACCTTAACACTAACTCTCACCCTAACTCTAACACTAACCCTAAACCTAATCATAAACCTAACCCTAACCCTAACCCAAAACTAAGCATGACCAGAACCACAATGACTAACCGGAACCCTCACCCAAACCCTAACCCTAAACTAAAACTGTAACCCCTAACACCTTACCAGAACCATAATCCTAACCCTACCCAAACCTAACCCTAAACCTCACCCTCACCCCAACCACAACGCCTAACACAAACCGTGACCCTAACCCTATCCGTAACACTAAACTTAACCCTAACCTAAAACCTAAAACTAACCCTAAAGCTAAACAGAACCCGTAAACTTTACCCTAACACGAAACACAACCTTAACACTAACCTGAAACCTAAACCAAACCTTAGCCATAACCCTAACCCTAACCCTCACCCTCACCCTATCTTAAACTTCACCGTATCCCTAACCTAAAGCTCACCCGAACTCTAAACCTGTCCCTACCCCGCAACCTAACCCTAATCTTAACCTTGGCCCACCTGCAACCCTAAAACTAACCGTTACAATAACTCTGATCCGAAACCTCACCCTAAACCTCATCCGAATCCTAACCCTGACCGTAATCCTAACCCTGACCGTAATCCTAACCCTGACCGTAACCCTAACCTAACCTTAACCCTAACTTTAACCCTGCCATAAACTCAAACCTAACCCTCACCCCTAACAATAACTCTAACCCTAACCCTAAAACGAACCCTCACCTTTAACCAAAATTTCACCCTACCCATAACCCTAAACCTACCCTAACTTCATGGCAATCCTAACCTTAACCTAAATTAAACCTAACCCTGAACCTACCTCTAACCCTAACCCTAACCCTAAACCTAACCCCATCCCTAACCCTGACCCTAACGTGAACCCTAACCCCTAACCCTAACCCTAACTCTCACACTTAACATAAACTTCACCCTAACCCTAACCCTAAAACTAAACATAATACTCAATCTCCCCCAACTCTGACCCTGACCCTAATCCTAACCATAAACCTAACCCTAACCCTAAACTTAACCCTAACCCTGTCCCTAACTCTATCTCTAACCCTAATCCTAACCTTAAAACTTACCCTACACACTCAGCTTCAATGGAAACCTAGCACTAACCCTCACACTAACATCTAAACCTAAACCCTACCCTTAACCTAAGCCTATCTCTAACCTTAACCTAGCCCTAAACCTAACCATGACTTAACCCTAACACTTACCCTAACCCTAAAACTAATCTTAACCCTAAACCTAATCCTAACCTTAACCCTAACCCTAACGCCTAATGCTGAGGCTAAGCTCAACCCTCACCCTTAACTTAAACCTCACCCTAACTCTAACCCTAAACCGAACCCTATCCCTAAAGCTCACCCTAAACCTGACCCTAACATTAATCCAAACACCAAAACCTAACCCTCACACTAATACTAACCCTCAACCTAACCCTAACCTGATCCTAACCTTCACTCAAACACCTAACTCTAATATTTACCCTAAACCTAATCTTATCCTTCACCCTAAACCTAAGCCTAACCCTAAAACTAAACCGAACCCTAAACTATTCTCTCACTCGAGCCAAAACCTAAACCTAACCCTAAGCCTCAATCTAACCCTGACCCTAACCGAGAAACCGTAAAACATCAGCTTAACCGTCAACCTAACACTAACCCTCACACGAACCCTAACCCTTTCCCTAAACCTAAGCCTATCCCTAATCCTAACCCTAACCCTGACCTAAACTTAACCCTTACCCTAACCCTAAACTTAAGCCTAACCTTAACTCTACCCTAACCCTAACCCTTACAATCACTCTAAAGCTGACCCTAAACCTACACCCTAACTCTAACTCTAAACCTAACCCTAACCTAGCCCTACCTTTGACCGTAAACCAAGCCTTAACCCTAACCTTCTCCCTACCCTAACCTAACCCTAAACCAAATTCTAATACTAAGCTTAATCCTAACTCTAACCTTAACCCTAACCCTTACACTAACCCTCACTATTACCTGAAAATTCACCCTAACCCTAACCCTAACCCTAACTCTAACTCTAACCCTAACCTAGCACCTACCCTAAACCCTCACCTTAACTGTAAACCTAACCCTAACCCTCACCCTCACCCTAACCTCTAACCGTATCCCCAAATCTAAACCTAACGCTATCCCTAAACTTGTCCCTAACTGTAACCCAAACACAAACAGTAACCCTAATCTAACACTAACCCTAAACTTAACCCTACCCTAACCATAAACCTAACCCTAACGCCCTAAACCTAACCTCTAACACTAAGTATAATCCTCACCGTAATCCTAACCCTTTTCTTAACCCTCACCCTGAACCTAAACGTCACTCTAACCCTGAACCTAAATCTAACATTAACACTACAAGTAACTCCTAACCCTAACCCGAACCCTAAACCTAACGTTAACACTAACCTGAACACAAAATCAAACTCTAGCCCTAACCATAATAACCCTCGCCCCATCCTAAATTTCATCCAACCATAACCTTAACCCTAAACCTAAACCTAACCCAAACCCTAACCTTAAACCAAACTCTAACCATAACGCTACTCCACCTCTTACCCTAAAACTAAGCCTTAGATTAGCCCTGAATCTAACCCCAGACCTAGTCCGAATTCTAACCATAGACCTAATCCTAATACTAACCCAAACTCTAAGCTTGATCCTAAATAGAACACTAACTCTAATTCGAAACCTGAACCTAAACCGAAATCTTACGCTACACCTAACCCTAAACCTACCCCTAACTCTAATCCTAAACATAACACTTACCCTAAACCCTCACCTTAACTGTGAAACTAACCATAACCCTCACCCTAAACCCTAACAATATCCCCCAACCATAACCCTATGGCTATCCCTAAACCGAACACTAACCTGAATCCCTAAGCCCTAACGATAACACTAACGCTAACCCAAACCCTAACCCCTAACACCAAAGCCTAACCCAAACCTTAACACTAACTCTCACCCTAACTCTAACACTAACCCTAAACCTAATCATAAACCTAACCCTAACCCTAACCCAAAACTAAGCATGACCAGAACCACAATGACTAACCGGAACCCTCACCCAAACCCTAACCCTAAACTAAAACTGTAACCCCTAACACCTTACCAGAACCATAATCCTAACCCTACCCAAACCTAACCCTAAACCTCACCCTCACCCCAACCACAACGCCTAACACAAACCGTGACCCTAACCCTATCCGTAACACTAAACTTAACCCTAACCTAAAACCTAAAACTAACCCTAAAGCTAAACAGAACCCGTAAACTTTACCCTAACACGAAACACAACCTTAACACTAACCTGAAACCTAAACCAAACCTTAGCCATAACCCTAACCCTAACTTTCACCCTCACCCTGTCTTAAACTTCACCGTATCCCTAACCTAAAGCTCACCCGAACTCTAAACCTGTCCCTACCCCGCAACCTAACCCTAATCTTAACCTTGGCCCACCTGTAACCCTAAAACTAACCGTTACAATAACTCTGATCCGAAACCTCACCCTAAACCTAATCCGAATCCTAACCCTGACCGTAATCCTAACACTGACCGTAACCCTAACCTAACCTTAACCCTAACTTTAACCCTGCCATAAACTCAAACCTAACCCTCACCCCTAACAATAACTCTAACCCTAACCCTAAAACGAACCCTCACCTTTAACCAAAATTTCACCCTACCCATAACCTTAAACCTACCCTAACTTCATGGCAATCCTAACCTTAACCTAAATTAAACCTAACCCTGAACCTACCTCTAACCCTAACCCTAACCCTAAACCTAACCCCATCCCTAACCCTGACCCTAACGTGAACCCTAACCCCTAACCCTAACCCTAACTCTCACACTTAACATAAACTTCACCCTAACCCTAACCCTAAAACTAAACATAATACTCAATCTCCCCCAACTCTGACCCTGACCCTAATCCTAACCATAAACCTAACCCTAACCCTAAACTTAACCCTAACCCTGTCCCTAACTCTATCTCTAACCCTAATCCTAACCTTAAAACTTACCCTACACACTCAGCTTCAATGGAAACCTAGCACTAACCCTCACACTAACATCTAAACCTAAACCCTACCCTTAACCTAAGCCTATCTCTAACCTTAACCTAGCCCTAAACCTAACCATGACTTAACCCTAACACTTACCCTAACCCTAAAACTAATCTTAACCCTAAACCTAATCCTAACCTTAACCCTAACCCTAACGCCTAATGCTGAGGCTAAGCTCAACCCTCACCCTTAACTTAAACCTCACCCTAACTCTAACCCTAAACCGAACCCTATCCCTAAAGCTCACCCTAAACCTGACCCTAACATTAATCCAAACACCAAAACCTAACCCTCACACTAATACTAACCCTCAACCTAACCCTAACCTGATCCTAACCTTCACTCAAACACCTAACTCTAATATTTACCCTAAACCTAATCTTATCCTTCACCCTAAACCTAAGCCTAACCCTAAAACTAAACCGAACCCTAAACTATTCTCTCACTCGAGCCAAAACCTAAACCTAACCCTAAGCCTCAATCTAACCCTGACCCTAACCGAGAAACCGTAAAACATCAGCTTAACCGTCAACCTAACACTAACCCTCACACGAACCCTAACCCTTTCCCTAAACCTAAGCCTATCCCTAATCCTAACCCTAACCCTGACCTAAACTTAACCCTTACCCTAACCCTAAACTTAAGCCTAACCTTAACTCTACCCTAACCCTAACCCTTACAATCACTCTAAAGCTGACCCTAAACCTACACCCTAACTCTAACTCTAAACCTAACCCTAACCTAGCCCTACCTTTGACCGTAAACCAAGCCTTAACCCTAACCTTCTCCCTACCCTAACCTAACCCTAAACCAAATTCTAATACTAAGCTTAATCCTAACTCTAACCTTAACCCTAACCCTTACACTAACCCTCACTATTACCTGAAAATTCACCCTAACCCTAACCCTAACCCTAACTCTAACTCTAACCCTAACCATAGCACCTACCCTAAACCCTCACCTTAACTGTAAACCTAACCCTAACCCTCACCCTCACCCTAACCTCTAACCGTATCCCCAAATCTAAACCTAACGCTATCCCTAAACTTGTCCCTAACTGTAACCCAAACACAAACAGTAACCCTAATCTAACACTAACCCTAAACTTAACCCTACCCTAACCATAAACCTAACCCTAACGCCCTAAACCTAACCTCTAACACTAAGTATAATCCTCACCGTAATCCTAACCCTTTTCTTAACCCTCACCCTGAACCTAAACGTCACTCTAACCCTGAACCTAAATCTAACATTAACACTAAAAGTAACTCCTAACCCTAACCCGAACCCTAAACCTAACCTTAACACTAACCTGAACACAAAATCAAACTCTAGCCCTAACCATAATAACCCTCGCCCCATCCTAAATTTCATCCAACCCTAACCTTAACCCTAAACCTAAACCTAACCCAAACCCTAACCTTAAACCAAACTCTAACCATAACGCTACTCCACCTCTTACCCTAAAACTAAGCCTTACATTAGCCCTGAATCTAACCCCAGACCTAGTCCGAATTCTAACCATAGACCTAATCCTAATACTAACCCAAACTCTAAGCTTGATCCTAAATAGAACACTAACTCTAATTCGAAACCTGAACCTAAACCGAAATCTTACGCTACACCTAACCCTAAACCTACCCCTAACTCTAATCCTAAACATAACACTTACCCTAAACCCTCACCTTAACTGTGAAACTAACCATAACCCTCACCCTAAACCCTAACAATATCCCCCAACCATAACCCTATGGCTATCCCTAAACCGAACACTAACCTGAATCCCTAAGCCCTAACGATAACACTAACGCTAACCCAAACCCTAACCCCTAACACCAAAGCCTAACCCAAACCTTAACACTAACTCTCACCCTAACTCTAACACTAACCCTAAACCTAATCATAAACCTAACCCTAACCCTAACCCAAAACTAAGCATGACCAGAACCACAATGACTAACCGGAACCCTCACCCAAACCCTAACCCTAAACTAAAACTGTAACCCCTAACACCTTACCAGAACCATAATCCTAACCCTACCCAAACCTAACCCTAAACCTCACCCTCACCCCAACCACAACGCCTAACACAAACCGTGACCCTAACCCTATCCGTAACACTAAACTTAACCCTAACCTAAAACCTAAAACTAACCCTAAAGCTAAACAGAACCCGTAAACTTTACCCTAACACGAAACACAACCTTAACACTAACCTGAAACCTAAACCAAACCTTAGCCATAACCCTAACCCTAACCCTCACCCTCACCCTGTCTTAAACTTCACCGTATCCCTAACCTAAAGCTCACCCGAACTCTAAACCTGTCCCTACCCCGCAACCTAACCCTAATCTTAACCTTGGCCCACCTGTAACCCTAAAACTAACCGTTACAATAACTCTGATCCGAAACCTCACCCTAAACCTAATCCGAATCCTAACCCTGACCGTAATCCTAACACTGACCGTAACCCTAACCTAACCTTAACCCTAACTTTAACCCTGCCATAAACTCAAACCTAACCCTCACCCCTAACAATAACTCTAACCCTAACCCTAAAACGAACCCTCACCTTTAACCAAAATTTCACCCTACCCATCACCCTAAACCTACCCTAACTTCATGGCAATCCTAACCTTAACCTAAATTAAACCTAACCCTGAACCTACCTCTAACCCTAACCCTAACCCTAAACCTAACCCCATCCCTAACCCTGACCCTAACGTGAACCCTAACCCCTAACCCTAACCCTAACTCTCACACTTAACATAAACTTCACCCTAACCCTTACCCTAAAACTAAACATAATACTCAATCTCCCCCAACTCTGACCCTGACCCTAATCCTAACCATAAACCTAACCCTAACCCTAAACTTAACCCTAACCCTGTCCCTAACTCTATCTCTAACCCTAATCCTAACCTTAAAACTTACCCTACACACTCAGCTTCAATGGAAACCTAGCACTAACCCTCACACTAACATCTAAACCTAAACCCTACCCTTAACCTAAGCCTATCTCTAACCTTAACCTAGCCCTAAACCTAACCATGACTTAACCCTAACACTTACCCTAACCCTAAAACTAATCTTAACCCTAAACCTAATCCTAACCTTAACCCTAACCCTAACGCCTAATGCTGAGGCTAAGCTCAACCCTCACCCTTAACTTAAACCTCACCCTAACTCTAACCCTAAACCGAACCCTATCCCTAAAGCTCACCCTAAACCTGACCCTAACATTAATCCAAACACCAAAACCTAACCCTCACACTAATACTAACCCTCAACCTAACCCTAACCTGATCCTAACCTTCACTCAAACACCTAACTCTAATATTTACCCTAAACCTAATCTTATCCTTCACCCTAAACCTAAGCCTAACCCTAAAACTAAACCGAACCCTAAACTATTCTCTCACTCGAGCCAAAACCTAAACCTAACCCTAAGCCTCAATCTAACCCTGACCCTAACCGAGAAACCATAAAACATCAGCTTAACCGTCAACCTAACACTAACCCTCACACGAACCCTAACCCTTTCCCTAAACCTAAGCCTATCCCTAATCCTAACCCTAACCCTGACCTAAACTTAACCCTTACCCTAACCCTAAACTTAACCCTAACCTTAACTCTCCCCTAACCCTAACCCTTACAATCACTCTAAAGCTGACCCTAAACCTACACCCTAACTCTAACTCTAAACCTAACCCTAACCTAGCCCTACCTTTGACCGTAAACCAAGCCTTAACCCTAACCTTCTCCCTACCCTAACCTAACCCTAAACCAAATTCTAATACTAAGCTTAATCCTAACTCTAACCTTAACCCTAACCCTTACACTAACCCTCACTATTACCTGAAAATTCACCCTAACCCTAACCCTAACTCTAACTCTAACCCTAACCATAGCACCTACCCTAAACCCTCACCTTAACTGTAAACCTAACCCTAACCCTCAGCCTCACCCTAACCTCTAACCGTATCCCCAAATCTAAACCTAACGCTATCCCTAAACTTGTCCCTAACTGTAACCCAAACACAAACAGTAACCCTAATCTAACACTAACCCTAAACTTAACCCTACCCTAACCATAAAGCTAACCCTAACGCCCTAAACCTAACCTCTAACACTAAGTATAATCCTCACCGTAATCCTAACCCTTTTCTTAACCCTCACCCTGAACCTAAACGTCACTCTAACCCTGAACCTAAATCTAACATTAACACTAAAAGTAACTCCTAACCCTAACCCGAACCCTAAACCTAACCTTAACACTAACCTGAACACAAAATCAAACTCTAGCCCTAACCATAATAACCCTCGCCCCATCCTAAATTTCATCCAACCCTAACCTTAACCCTAAACCTAAACCTAACCCAAACCCTAACCTTAAACCAAACTCTAACCATAACGCTACTCCACCTCTTACCCTAAAACTAAGCCTTACATTAGCCCTGAATCTAACCCCAGACCTAGTCCGAATTCTAACCGTAGACCTAATCCTAACACTAACCCAAACTCTAAGCTTGATCCTAAATAGAACACTAACTCTAATTCGAAACCTGAACCTAAACCGAAATCTTACGCTACACCTAACCCTAAACCTAACCCTAACTCTAATCCTAAACATAACACTTACCCTAAACCCTCACCTTAACTGTGAAACTAACCATAACCCTCACCCTAAACCCTAACAATATCCCCCAACCATAACCCTATGGCTATCCCTAAACCGAACACTAACCTGAATCCCTAAGCCCTAACGATAACACTAACGCTAACCCAAACCCTAACCCCTAACACCAAAGCCTAACCCAAACCTTAACACTAACTCTCACCCTAACTCTAACACTAACCCTAAACCTAATCATAAACCTAACCCTAACCCTAACCCAAAACTAAGCATGACCAGAACCACAATGACTAACCGGAACCCTCACCCAAACCCTAACCCTAAACTAAAACTGTAACCCCTAACACCTTACCAGAACCATAATCCTAACCCTACCCAAACCTAACCCTAAACCTCACCCTCACCCCAACCACAACGCCTAACACAAACCGTGACCCTAACCCTATCCGTAACACTAAACTTAACCCTAACCTAAAACCTAAAACTAACCCTAAAGCTAAACAGAACCCGTAAACTTTACCCTAACACGAAACACAACCTTAACACTAACCTGAAACCTAAACCAAACCTTAGCCATAACCCTAACCCTAACCCTCACCCTCACCCTATCTTAAACTTCACCGTATCCCTAACCTAAAGCTCACCCGAACTCTAAACCTGTCCCTACCCCGCAACCTAACCCTAATCTTAACCTTGGCCCACCTGTAACCCTAAAACTAACCGTTACAATAACTCTGATCCGAAACCTCACCCTAAAGCTCATCCGAATCCTAACCCTGACCGTAATCCTAACACTGACCGTAACCCTAACCTAACCTTAACCCTAACTTTAACCCTGCCATAAACTCAAACCTAACCCTCACCCCTAACAATAACTCTAACCCTAACCCTAAAACGAACCCTCACCTTTAACCAAAATTTCACCCTACCCATCACCCTAAACCTACCCTAACTTCATGGCAATCCTAACCTTAACCTAAATTAAACCTAACCCTGAACCTACCTCTAACCCTAACCCTAACCCTAAACCTAACCCCATCCCTAACCCTGACCCTAACGTGAACCCTAACCCCTAACCCTAACCCTAACTCTCACACTTAACATAAACTTCACCCTAACCCTAACCCTAAAACTAAACATAATACTAAATCTCCCCCAACTCTGACCCTGACCCTAATCCTAACCATAAACCTAACCCTAACCCTAAACTTAACCCTAACCCTGTCCCTAACTCTATCTCTAAGCCTAATCCTAACCTTAAAACTTACCCTACACACTCAGCTTCAATGGAAACCTAGCACTAACCCTCACACTAACATCTAAACCTAAACCCTACCCTTAACCTAAGCCTATCTCTAACCTTAACCTAGCCCTAAACCTAACCATGACTTAACCCTAACACTTACCCTAACCCTAAAACTAATCTTAACCCTAAACCTAATCCTAACCTTAACCCTAACCCTAACGCCTAATGCTGAGGCTAAGCTCAACCCTCACCCTTAACTTAAACCTCACCCTAACTCTAACCCTAAACCGAACCCTAACCCTAAAGCGAACCCTATCCCTAAAGCTCACCCTAAACCTGACCCTAACATTAATCCAAACACCAAAACCTAACCCTCACACTAATACTAACCCTCAACCTAACCCTAACCTGATCCTAACCTTCACTCAAACACCTAACTCTAATATTTACCCTAAACCTAATCTTATCCTTCACCCTAAACCTAAGCCTAACCCTAAAACTAAACCGAACCCTAAACTATTCTCTCACTCGAGCCAAAACCTAAACCTAACCCTAGCCTCAATCTAACCCTGACCCTAACCGAGAAACCGTAAAACATCAGCTTAACCGTCAACCTAACACTAACCCTCACACGAACCCTAACCCTTTCCCTAAACCTAAGCCTATCCCTAATCCTAACCCTAACCCTGACCTAAACTTAACCCTTACCCTAACCCTAAACTTAAGCCTAACCTTAACTCTACCCTAACCCTAACCCTTACAATCACTCTAAAGCTGACCCTAACCCTACACCCTAACTCTAACTCTAAACCTAACCCTAACCTAGCCCTACCTTTGACCGTAAACCAAGCTTTAACTCTAACCTTCTCCCTACCCTAACCTAACCCTAAACCAAATTCTAATACTAAGCTTAATCCTAACTCTAACCTTAACCCTAACCCTTACACTAACCCTCACTATTACCTGAAAATTCACCCTAACCCTAACCCTAACCCTAACTCTAACTCTAACTCTAACCTTAGCACCTACCCTAAACCCTCACCTTAACTGTAAACCTAACCCTAACCCTCACCCTCACCCTAACCTCTAACCGTATCCCCAAATCTAAACCTAACGCTATCCCTAAACTTGTCCCTAACCCTAACCCAAACACAAACACTAACCCTAATCTAACACTAACCCTAAACTTAACCCTACCCTAACCATAAACCTAACCCTAACGCCCTAAACCTAACCTCTAACACTAAGTATAATCCTCACCGTAATCCTAACCCTTTTCTTAAACCTCACCCTGAACCTAAACGTCACTCTAACCCTGAACCTAAATCTAACATTAACACTACAAGTAACTCCTAACCCTAACCCGAACCCTAAACCTAACCTTAACACTAACCTGAACACAAAATCAAACTCTAGCCCTAACCATAATAACCCTCGCCCCATCCTAAATTGCATCCAACCCTAACCTTAACCCTAAACCTAAACCTAACCCAAACCCTAACCTTAAACCAAACTCTAACCATAACGCTACTCCACCTCTTACCCTAAAACTAAGCCTTACATTAGCCCTGAATCTAACCCCAGACCTAGTCCGAATTCTAACCGTAGACCTAATCCTAACACTAACCCAAACTCTAAGCTTGATCCTAAATAGAACACTAACTCTAATTCGAAACCTGAACCTAAACCGAAATCTTACGCTACACCTAACCCTAAACCTAACCCTAACTCTAATCCTAAACATAACACTTACCCTAAACCCTCACCTTAACTGTGAAACTAACCATAACCCTCACCCTAAACCCTAACAATATCCCCCAACCATAACCCTATGGCTATCCCTAAACCGAACACTAACCTGAATCCCTAAGCCCTAACGATAACACTAACGCTAACCCAAACCCTAACCCCTAACACCAAAGCCTAACCCAAACCTTAACACTAACTCTCACCCTAACTCTAACACTAACCCTAAACCTAATCATAAACCTAACCCTAACCCTAACCCAAAACTAAGCATGACCAGAACCACAATGACTAACCGGAGCCCTCACCCAAACCCTAACCCTAAACTAAAACTGTAACCCCTAACACCTTACCAGAACCATAATCCTAACCCTACCCAAACCTAACCCTAAACCTCACCCTCACCCCAACCACAACGCCTAACACAAACCGTGACCCTAACCCTATCCGTAACACTAAACTTAACCCTAACCTAAAACCTAAAACTAACCCTAAAGCTAAACAGAACCCGTAAACTTTACCCTAACACGAAACACAAACTTAACACTAACCTGAAACCTAAACCAAACCTTAGCCATAACCCTAACCCTAACCCTCACCCTCACCCTATCTTAAACTTCACCGTATCCCTAACCTAAAGCTCACCCGAACTCTAAACCTGTCCCTACCCCGCAACCTAACCCTAATCTTAACCTTGGCCCACCTGCAACCCTAAAACTAACCGTTACAATAACTCTGATCCGAAACCTCACCCTAAACCTCATCCGAATCCTAACAGTGACCGTAATTCTAACCCTGACCGTAATCCTAACCCTGACCGTAACCCTAACCTAACCTTAACCCTAACTTTAACCCTGCCATAAACTCAAACCTAACCCTCACCCCTAACAATAACTCTAACCCTAACCCTAAAACGAACCCTCACCTTTAACCAAAATTTCACCCTACCCATAACCCTAAACCTACCCTAACTTCATGGCAATCCTAACCTTAACCTAAATTAAACCTAACCCTGAACCTACCTCTAACCCTAACCCTAACCCTAAACCTAACCCCATCCCTAACCCTGACCCTAACGTGAACCCTAACCCCTAACCCTAACCCTAACTCTCACACTTAACATAAACTTCACCCTAACCCTAACCCTAAAACTAAACATAATACTCAATCTCCCCCAACTCTGACCCTGACCCTAATCCTAACCATAAACCTAACCCTAACCCTAAACTTAACCCTAACCCTGTCCCTAACTCTATCTCTAACCCTAATCCTAACCTTAAAACTTACCCTACACACTCAGCTTCAATGGAAACCTAGCACTAACCCTCACACTAACATCTAAACCTAAACCCTACCCTTAACCTAAGCCTATCTCTAACCTTAACCTAGCCCTAACCCTAACCATGACATAACCCTAACACTTACCATAACCCTAAAACTAATCTTAACCCTAAACCTAATCCTAACCTTAACCCTAACCCTAACGCCTAATGCTGAGGCTAAGCTCAACCCTCACCCTTAACTTAAACCTCACCCTAACTCTAACCCTAAACCGAACCCTATCCCTAAAGCTCACCCTAAACCTGACCCTAACATTAATCCAAACACCAAAACCTAACCCTCACACTAATACTAACCCTCAACGTAACCCTAACCTGATCCTAACCTTCACTCAAACACCTAACTCTAATATTTACCCTAAACCTAATCTTATCCTTCACCCTAAACCTAAGCCTAACCCTAAAACTAAACCGAACCCTAAACTATTCTCTCACTCGAGCCAAAACCTAAACCTAACCCTAAGCCTCAATCTAACCTTGACCCTAACCGAGAAACCGTAAAACATCAGCTTAACCGTGAACCTAACACTAACCCTCACACGAACCCTAACCCTTTCCCTAAACCTAAGCCTATCCCTAATCCTAACCCTAACCCTGACCTAAACTTAACCCTTACCCTAACCCTAAACTTAAGCCTAACCTTAACTCTACCCTAACCCTAACCCTTACAATCACTCTAAAGCTGACCCTAACCCTACACCCTAACTCTAACTCTAAACCTAACCCTAACCTAGCCCTACCTTTGACCGTAAACCAAGCCTTAACTCTAACCTTCTCCCTACCCTAACCTAACCCTAAACCAAATTCTAATACTAAGCTTAATCCTAACTCTAACCTTAACCCTAACCCTTACACTAACCCTCACTATTACCTGAAAATTCACCCTAACCCTAACCCTAACCCTAACTCTAACTCTAACTCTAACCTTAGCACCTACCCTAAACCCTCACCTTAACTGTAAACCTAACCAGAACCCTCACCCTCACCCTAACCTCTAACCGTATCCCCAAATCTAAACCTAACGCTATCCCTAAACTTGTCCCTAACCCTAACCCAAACACAAACACTAACCCTAATCTAACACTAACCCTAAACTTAACCCTACCCTAACCATAAACCTAACCCTAACGCCCTAAACCTAACCTCTAACACTAAGTATAATCCTCACCGTAATCCTAACCCTTTTCTTAAACCTCACCCTGAACCTAAACGTCACTCTAACCCTGAACCTAAATCTAACATTAACACTACAAGTAACTCCTAAACCTAACCCGAACCCTAAACCTAACCTTAACACTAACCTGAACACAAAATCAAACTCTAGCCCTAACCATAATAACCCTCGCCCCATCCTAAATTGCATCCAACCCTAACCTTAACCCTAAACCTAAACCTAACCCAAACCCTAACCTTAAACCAAACTCTAACCATAACGCTACTCCACCTCTTACCCTAAAACTAAGCCTTACATTAGCCCTGAATCTAACCCCAGACCTAGTCCGAATTCTAACCGTAGACCTAATCCTAACACTAACCCAAACTCTAAGCTTGATCCTAAATAGAACACTAACTCTAATTCGAAACCTGAACCTAAACCGAAATCTTACGCTACACCTAACCCTAAACCTAACCCTAACTCTAATCCTAAACATAACACTTACCCTAAACCCTCACCTTAACTGTGAAACTAACCATAACCCTCACCCTAAACCCTAACAATATCCCCCAACCATAACCCTATGGCTATCCCTAAACCGAACACTAACCTGAATCCCTAAGCCCTAACGATAACACTAACGCTAACCCAAACCCTAACCCCTAACACCAAAGCCTAACCCAAACCTTAACACTAACTCTCACCCTAACTCTAACACTAACCCTAAACCTAATCATAAACCTAACCCTAACCCTAACCCAAAACTAAGCATGACCAGAACCACAATGACTAACCGGAACCCTCACCCAAACCCTAACCCTAAACTAAAACTGTAACCCCTAACACCTTATCAGAACCATAATCCTAACCCTACCCAAACCTAACCCTAAACCTCACCCTCACCCCAACCACAACGCCTAACACAAACCGTGACCCTAACCCTATCCGTAACACTAAACTTAACCCTAACCTAAAACCTAAAACTAACCCTAAAGCTAAACAGAACCCGTAAACTTTACCCTAACACGAAACACAACCTTAACACTAACCTGAAACCTAAACAAAACCTTAGCCATAACCCTAACCCTAACCCTCACCCTCACCCTATCTTAAACTTCACCGTATCCCTAACCTAAAGCTCACCCGAACTCTAAATCTGTCCCTACCCCGCAACCTAACCCTAATCTTAACCTTGGCCCACCTGCAACCCTAAAACTAACCGTTACAATAACTCTGATCCGAAACCTCACCCTAAACCTCATCCGAATCCTAACCCTGACCGTAATCCTAACCCTGACCGTAATCCTAACCCTGACCGTAACCCTAACCTAACCTTAACCCTAACTTTAACCCTGCCATAAACTCAAACCTAACCCTCACCCCTAACAATAACTCTAACCCTAACCCTAAAACGAACCCTCACCTTTAACCAAAATTTCACCCTACCCATAACCCTAAACCTACCCTAACTTCATGGCAATCCTAACCTTAACCTAAATTAAACCTAACCCTGAACCTACCTCTAACCCTAACCCTAACCCTAAACCTAACCCCATCCCTAACCCTGACCCTAACGTGAACCCTAACCCCTAACCCTAACCCTAACTCTCACACTTAACATAAACTTCACCCTAACCCTAACCCTAAAACTAAACATAATACTCAATCTCCCCCAACTCTGACCCTGACCCTAATCCTAACCATAAACCTAACCCTAACCCTAAACTTAACCCTAACCCTGTCCCTAACTCTATCTCTAACCCTAATCCTAACCTTAAAACTTACCCTACACACTCAGCTTCAATGGAAACCTAGCACTAACCCTCACACTAACATCTAAACCTAAACCCTACCCTTAACCTAAGCCTATCTCTAACCTTAACCTAGCCCTAACCCTAACCATGACTTAACCCTAACACTTACCCTAACCCTAAAACTAATCTTAACCCTAAACCTAATCCTAACCTTAACCCTAACCCTAACGCCTAATGCTGAGGCTAAGCTCAACCCTCACCCTTAACTTAAACCTCACCCTAACTCTAACCCTAAACCGAACCCTATCCCTAAAGCTCACCCTAAACCTGACCCTAACATTAATCCAAACACCAAAACCTAACCCTCACACTAATACTAACCCTCAACCTAACCCTAACCTGATCCTAACCTTCACTCAAACACCTAACTCTAATATTTACCCTAAACCTAATCTTATCCTTCACCCTAAACCTAAGCCTAACCCTAAAACTAAACCGAACCCTAAACTATTCTCTCACTCGAGCCAAAACCTAAACCTAACCCTAAGCCTCAATCTAACCCTGACCCTAACCGAGAAACCGTAAAACATCAGCTTAACCGTCAACCTAACACTAACCCTCACACGAACCCTAACCCTTTCCCTAAAGCTAAGCCTATCCCTAATCCTAACCCTAACCCTGACCTAAACTTAACCCTTACCCTAACCCTAAACTTAACCCTAACCTTAACTCTACCCTAACCCTAACCCTTACAATCACTCTAAAGCTGACCCTAAACCTACACCCTAACTCTAACTCTAAACCTAACCCTAACCTAGCCCTACCTTTGACCGTAAACCAAGCCTTAACCCTAACCTTCTCCCTACCCTAACCTAACCCTAAACCAAATTCTAATACTAAGCTTAATCCTAACTCTAACCTTAACCCTAACCCTTACACTAACCCTCACTATTACCTGAAAATTCACCCTAACCCTAACCCTAACCCTAACCCTAACTCTAACTCTAACCCTAACCATAGCACCTACCCTAAACCCTCACCTTAACTGTAAACCTAACCCTAACCCTCACCCTCACCCTAACCTCTAACCGTATCCCCAAATCTAAACCTAACGCTATCCCTAAACTTGTCCCTAACTGTAACCCAAACACAAACAGTAACCCTAATCTAACACTAACCCTGAACTTAACCCTACCCTAACCATAAAGCTAACCCTAACGCCCTAAACCTAACCTCTAACACTAAGTATAATCCTCACCGTAATCCTAACCCTTTTCTTAACCCTCACCCTGAACCTAAACGTCACTCTAACCCTGAACCTAAATCTAACATTAACACTAAAAGTAACTCCTAACCCTAACCCGAACCCTAAACCTAACCTTAACACTAACCTGAACACAAAATCAAACTCTAGCCCTAACTATAATAACCCTCGCCCCATCCTAAATTTCATCCAACCCTAACCTTAACCCTAAACCTAAACCTAACCCAAACCCTAACCTTAAACCAAACTCTAACCATAACGCTACTCCACCTCTTACCCTAAAACTAAGCCTTACATTAGCCCTGAATCTAACCCCAGACCTAGTCCGAATTCTAACCATAGACCTAATCCTAACACTAACCCAAACTCTAAGCTTGATCCTAAATAGAACACTAACTCTAATTCGAAACCTGAACCTAAACCGAAATCTTACGCTACACCTAACCCTAAACCTAACCCTAACTCTAATCCTAAACATAACACTTACCCTAAACCCTCACCTTAACTGTGAAACTAACCATAACCCTCACCCTAAACCCTAACAATATCCCCCAACCATAACCCTATGGCTATCCCTAAACCGAACACTAACCTGAATCCCTAAGCCCTAACGATAACACTAACGCTAACCCAAACCCTAACCCCTAACACCAAAGCCTAACCCAAACCTTAACACTAACTCTCACCCTAACTCTAACACTAACCCTAAACCTAATCATAAACCTAACCCTAACCCTAACCCAAAACTAAGCATGACCAGAACCACAATGTCTAACCGGAACCCTCACCCAAACCCTAACCCTAAACTAAAACTGTAACCCCTAACACCTTATCAGAACCATAATCCTAACCCTACCCAAACCTAACCCTAAACCTCACCCTCACCCCAACCACAACGCCTAACACAAACCGTGACCCTAACCCTATCCGTAACACTAAACTTAACCCTAACCTAAAACCTAAAACTAACCCTAAAGCTAAACAGAACCCGTAAACTTTACCCTAACACGAAACACAACCTTAACACTAACCTGAAACCTAAACCAAACCTTAGCCATAACCCTAACCCTAACCCTCACCCTCACCCTGTCTTAAACTTCACCGTATCCCTAACCTAAAGCTCACCCGAACTCTAAATCTGTCCCTACCCCGCAACCTAACCCTAATCTTAACCTTGGCCCACCTGTAACCCTAAAACTAACCGTTACAATAACTCTGATCCGAAACCTCACCCTAAACCTAATCCGAATCCTAAACCTGACCGTAATCCTAACCCTGACAGTAACCCTAACCTAACCTTAACCCTAACTTTAACCCTGCCATAAACTCAAACCTAACCCTCACCCCTAACAATAACTCTAACCCTAACCCTAAAACGAACCCTCACCTTTAACCAAAATTTCACCCTACCCATAACCTTAAACCTACCCTAACTTCATGGCAATCCTAACCTTAACCTAAATTAAACCTAACCCTGAACCTACCTCTAACCCTAACCCTAACCCTAAACCTAACCCCATCCCTAACCCTGACCCTAACGTGAACCCTAACCCATAACCCTAACCCTAACTCTCACACTTAACATAAACTTCACCCTAACCCTTACCCTAAAACTAAACATAATACTCAATCTCCCCCAACTCTGACCCTGACCCTAATCCTAACCATAAACCTAACCCTAACCCTAAACTTAACCCTAACCCTGTCCCTAACTCTATCTCTAAGCCTAATCCTAACCTTAAAACTTACCCTACACACTCAGCTTCAATGGAAACCTAGCACTAACCCTCACACTAACATCTAAACCTAAACCCTACCCTTAACCTAAGCCTATCTCTAACCTTAACCTAGCCCTAAACCTAACCATGACTTAACCCTAACACTTACCCTAACCCTAAAACTAATCTTAACCCTAAACCTAATCCTAACCTTAACCCTAACCCTAACGCCTAATGCTGAGGCTAAGCTCAACCCTCACCCTTAACTTAAACCTCACCCTAACTCTAACCCTAAACCGAACCCTATCCCTAAAGCTCACCCTAAACCTGACCCTAACATTAATCCAAACACCAAAACCTAACCCTCACACTAATACTAACCCTCAACCTAACCCTAACCTGATCCTAACCTTCACTCAAACACCTAACTCTAATATTTACCCTAAACCTAATCTTATCCTTCACCCTAAACCTAAGCCTAACCCTAAAACTAAACCGAACTCTAAACTATTCTCTCACTCGAGCCAAAACCTAAACCTAACCCTAAGCCTCAATCTAACCCTGACCCTAACCGAGAAACCGTAAAACATCAGCTTAACCGTCAACCTAACACTAACCCTCACACGAACCCTAACCCTTTCCCTAAAGCTAAGCCTATCCCTAATCCTAACCCTAACCCTGACCTAAACTTAACCCTTACCCTAACCCTAAACTTAACCCTAACCTTAACTCTCCCCTAACCCTAACCCTTACAATCACTCTAAAGCTGACCCTAACCCTACACCCTAACTCTAACTCTAAACCTAACCCTAACCTAGCCCTACCTTTGACCGTAAACCAAGCCTTAACCCTAACCTTCTCCCTACCCTAACCTAACCCTAAACCAAATTCTAATACTAAGCTTAATCCTAACTCTAACCTTAACCCTAACCCTTACACTAACCCTCACTATTACCTGAAAATTCACCCTAACCCTAACCCTAATCCTAACTCTAACTCTAACCCTAACCATAGCACCTACCCTAAACCCTCACCTTAACTGTAAACCTAACCCTAACCCTCACCCTCACCCTAACCTCTAACCGTATCCCCAAATCTAAACCTAACGCTATCCCTAAACTTGTCCCTAACTGTAACCCAAACACAAACAGTAACCCTAATCTAACACTAACCCTAAACTTAACCCTACCCTAACCATAAACCTAACCCTAACGCCCTAAACCTAACCTCTAACACTAAGTATAATCCTCACCGTAATCCTAACCCTTTTCTTAACCCTCACCCTGAACCTAAACGTCACTCTAACCCTGAACCTAAATCTAACATTAACACTAAAAGTAACTCCTAACCCTAACGCGAACCCTAAACCTAACGTTAACACTAACCTGAACACAAAATCAAACTCTAGCCCTAACCATAATAACCCTCGCCCCATCCTAAATTTCATCCAACCCTAACCTTAACCCTAAACCTAAACCTAACCCAAACCCTAACCTTAAACCAAACTCTAACCATAACGCTACTCCACCTCTTACCCTAAAACTAAGCCTTACATTAGCCCTGAATCTAACCCCAGACCTAGTCCGAATTCTAACCGTAGACCTAATCCTAACACTAACCCAAACTCTAAGCTTGATCCTAAATAGAACACTAACTCTAATTCGAAACCTGAACCTAAACCGAAATCTTACGCTACACCTAACCCTAAACCTAACCCTAACTCTAATCCTAAACATAACACTTACCCTAAACCCTCACCTTAACTGTGAAACTAACCATAACCCTCACCCTAAACCCTAACAATATCCCCCAACCATAACCCTATGGCTATCCCTAAACCGAACACTAACCTGAATCCCTAAGCCCTAACGATAACACTAACGCTAACCCAAACCCTAACCCCTAACACCAAAGCCTAACCCAAACCTTAACACTAACTCTCACCCTAACTCTAACACTAACCCTAAACCTAATCATAAACCTAACCCTAACCTTAACCCAAAACTAAGCATGACCAGAACCACAATGACTAACCGGAACTCTCACCCAAACCCTAACCCTAAACTAAAACTGTAACCCCTAACACCTTACCAGAACCATAATCCTAACCCTACCCAAACCTAACCCTAAACCTCACCCTCACCCCAACCACAACGCCTAACACAAACCGTGACCCTAACCCTATCCGTAACACTAAACTTAACCCTAACCTAAAACCTAAAACTAACCCTAAAGCTAAACAGAACCCGTAAACTTTACCCTAACACGAAACACAACCTTAACACTAACCTGAAACCTAAACCAAACCTTAGCCATAACCCTAACCCTAACCCTCACCCTCACCCTATCTTAAACTTCACCGTATCCCTAACCTAAAGCTCACCCGAACTCTAAACCTGTCCCTACCCCGCAACCTAACCCTAATCTTAACCTTGGCCCACCTGTAACCCTAAAACTAACCGTTACAATAACTCTGATCCGAAACCTCACCCTAAACCTCATCCGAATCCTAACCCTGACCGTAATCCTAACCCTGACCGTAACCCTAACCTAACCTTAACCCTAACTTTAACCCTGCCATAAACTCAAACCTAACCCTCACCCCTAACAATAACTCTAACCCTAACTTCATGGCAATCCTAACCTTAACCTAAATTAAACCTAACCCTGAACCTACCTCTAACCCTAACCCTAACCCTAAACCTAACCCCATCCCTAACCCTGACCCTAACGTGAACCCTAACCCCTAACCCTAACCCTAACTCTCACACTTAACATAAACTTCACCCTAACCCTTACCCTAAAACTAAACATAATACTCAATCTCCCCCAACTCTGACCCTGACCCTAATCCTAACCATAAACCTAACCCTAACCCTAAACTTAACCCTAACCCTGTCCCTAACTCTATCTCTAACCCTAATCCTAACCTTAAAACTTACCCTACACACTCAGCTTCAATGGAAACCTAGCACTAACCCTCACACTAACATCTAAACCTAAACCCTACCCTTAACCTAAGCCTATCTCTAACCTTAACCTAGCCCTAAACCTAACCATGACTTAACCCTAACACTTACCCTAACCCTAAAACTAATCTTAACCCTAAACCTAATCCTAACCTTAACCCTAACCCTAACGCCTAATGCTGAGGCTAAGCTCAACCCTCACCCTTAACTTAAACCTCACCCTAACTCTAACCCTAAACCGAACCCTATCCCTAAAGCTCACCCTAAACCTGACCCTAACATTAATCCAAACACCAAAACCTAACCCTCACACTAATACTAACCCTCAACCTAACCCTAACCTGATCCTAACCTTCACTCAAACACCTAACTCTAATATTTACCCTAAACCTAATCTTATCCTTCACCCTAAACCTAAGCCTAACCCTAAAACTAAACCGAACTCTAAACTATTCTCTCACTCGAGCCAAAACCTAAACCTAACCCTAAGCCTCAATCTAACCCTGACCCTAACCGAGAAACCGTAAAACATCAGCTTAACCGTCAACCTAACACTAACCCTCACACGAACCCTAACCCTTTCCCTAAACCTAAGCCTATCCCTAATCCTAACCCTAACCCTGACCTAAACTTAACCCTTACCCTAACCCTAAACTTAACCCTAACCTTAACTCTCCCCTAACCCTAACCCTTACAATCACTCTAAAGCTGACCCTAACCCTACACCCTAACTCTAACTCTAAACCTAACCCTAACCTAGCCCTACCTTTGACCGTAAACCAAGCCTTAACCCTAACCTTCTCCCTACCCTAACCTAACCCTAAACCAAATTCTAATACTAAGCTTAATCCTAACTCTAACCTTAACCCTAACCCTTACACTAACCCTCACTATTACCTGAAAATTCACCCTAACCCTAACCCTAATCCTAACTCTAACTCTAACCCTAACCATAGCACCTACCCTAAACCCTCACCTTAACTGTAAACCTAACCCTAACCCTCACCCTCACCCTAACCTCTAACCGTATCCCCAAATCTAAACCTAACGCTATCCCTAAACTTGTCCCTAACTGTAACCCAAACACAAACAGTAACCCTAATCTAACACTAACCCTAAACTTAACCCTACCCTAACCATAAACCTAACCCTAACGCCCTAAACCTAACCTCTAACACTAAGTATAATCCTCACCGTAATCCTAACCCTTTTCTTAACCCTCACCCTGAACCTAAACGTCACTCTAACCCTGAACCTAAATCTAACATTAACACTAAAAGTAACTCCTAACCCTAACGCGAACCCTAAACCTAACGTTAACACTAACCTGAACACAAAATCAAACTCTAGCCCTAACCATAATAACCCTCGCCCCATCCTAAATTTCATCCAACCCTAACCTTAACCCTAAACCTAAACCTAACCCAAACCCTAACCTTAAACCAAACTCTAACCATAACGCTACTCCACCTCTTACCCTAAAACTAAGCCTTACATTAGCCCTGAATCTAACCCCAGACCTAGTCCGAATTCTAACCGTAGACCTAATCCTAACACTAACCCAAACTCTAAGCTTGATCCTAAATAGAACACTAACTCTAATTCGAAACCTGAACCTAAACCGAAATCTTACGCTACACCTAACCCTAAACCTAACCCTAACTCTAATCCTAAACATAACACTTACCCTAAACCCTCACCTTAACTGTGAAACTAACCATAACCCTCACCCTAAACCCTAACAATATCCCCCAACCATAACCCTATGGCTATCCCTAAACCGAACACTAACCTGAATCCCTAAGCCCTAACGATAACACTAACGCTAACCCAAACCCTAACCCCTAACACCAAAGCCTAACCCAAACCTTAACACTAACTCTCACCCTAACCCTAACACTAACCCTAAACCTAATCATAAACCTAACCCTAACCCTAACCCAAAACTAAGCATGACCAGAACCACAATGACTAACCGGAACCCTCACCCAAACCCTAACCCTAAACTAAAACTGTAACCCCTAACACCTTATCAGAACCATAATCCTAACCCTACCCAAACCTAACCCTAAACCTCACCCTCACCCCAACCACAACGCCTAACACAAACCGTGACCCTAACCCTATCCGTAACACTAAACTTAACCCTAACCTAAAACCTAAAACTAACCCTAAAGCTAAACAGAACCCGTAAACTTTACCCTAACACGAAACACAACCTTAACACTAACCTGAAACCTAAACCAAACCTTAGCCATAACCCTAACCCTAACCCTCACCCTCACCCTATCTTAAACTTCACCGTATCCCTAACCTAAAGCTCACCCGAACTCTAAATCTGTCCCTACCCCGCAACCTAACCCTAATCTTAACCTTGGCCCACCTGTAACCCTAAAACTAACCGTTACAATAACTCTGATCCGAAACCTCACCCTAAACCTCATCCGAATCCTAACCCTGACCGTAATCCTAACCCTGACCGTAACCCTAACCTAACCTTAACCCTAACTTTAACCCTGCCATAAACTCAAACCTAACCCTCACCCCTAACAATAACTCTAACCCTAACCCTAAAACGAACCCTCACCTTTAACCAAAATTTCACCCTACCCATCACCCTAAACCTACCCTAACTTCATGGCAATCCTAACCTTAACCTAAATTAAACCTAACCCTGAACCTACCTCTAACCCTAACCCTAACCCTAAACCTAACCCCATCCCTAACCCTGACCCTAACGTGAACCCTAACCCCTAACCCTAACCCTAACTCTCACACTTAACATAAACTTCACCCTAACCCTTACCCTAAAACTAAACATAATACTCAATCTCCCCCAACTCTGACCCTGACCCTAATCCTAACCATAAACCTAACCCTAACCCTAAACTTAACCCTAACCCTGTCCCTAACTCTATCTCTAACCCTAATCCTAACCTTAAAACTTACCCTACACACTCAGCTTCAATGGAAACCTAGCACTAACCCTCACACTAACATCTAAACCTAAACCCTACCCTTAACCTAAGCCTATCTCTAACCTTAACCTAGCCCTAAACCTAACCATGACTTAACCCTAACACTTACCCTAACCCTAAAACTAATCTTAACCCTAAACCTAATCCTAACCTTAACCCTAACCCTAACGCCTAATGCTGAGGCTAAGCTCAACCCTCACCCTTAACTTAAACCTCACCCTAACTCTAACCCTAAACCGAACCCTATCCCTAAAGCTCACCCTAAACCTGACCCTAACATTAATCCAAACACCAAAACCTAACCCTCACACTAATACTAACCCTCAACCTAACCCTAACCTGATCCTAACCTTCACTCAAACACCTAACTCTAATATTTACCCTAAACCTAATCTTATCCTTCACCCTAAACCTAAGCCTAACCCTAAAACTAAACCGAACTCTAAACTATTCTCTCACTCGAGCCAAAACCTAAACCTAACCCTAAGCCTCAATCTAACCCTGACCCTAACCGAGAAACCGTAAAACATCAGCTTAACCGTCAACCTAACACTAACCCTCACACGAACCCTAACCCTTTCCCTAAAGCTAAGCCTATCCCTAATCCTAACCCTAACCCTGACCTAAACTTAACCCTTACCCTAACCCTAAACTTAACCCTAACCTTAACTCTCCCCTAACCCTAACCCTTACAATCACTCTAAAGCTGACCCTAACCCTACACCCTAACTCTAACTCTAAACCTAACCCTAACCTAGCCCTACCTTTGACCGTAAACCAAGCCTTAACCCTAACCTTCTCCCTACCCTAACCTAACCCTAAACCAAATTCTAATACTAAGCTTAATCCTAACTCTAACCTTAACCCTAACCCTTACACTAACCCTCACTATTACCTGAAAATTCACCCTAACCCTAACCCTAATCCTAACTCTAACTCTAACCCTAACCATAGCACCTACCCTAAACCCTCACCTTAACTGTAAACCTAACCCTAACCCTCACCCTCACCCTAACCTCTAACCGTATCCCCAAATCTAAACCTAACGCTATCCCTAAACTTGTCCCTAACTGTAACCCAAACACAAACAGTAACCCTAATCTAACACTAACCCTAAACTTAACCCTACCCTAACCATAAACCTAACCCTAACGCCCTAAACCTAACCTCTAACACTAAGTATAATCCTCACCGTAATCCTAACCCTTTTCTTAACCCTCACCCTGAACCTAAACGTCACTCTAACCCTGAACCTAAATCTAACATTAACACTAAAAGTAACTCCTAACCCTAACGCGAACCCTAAACCTAACGTTAACACTAACCTGAACACAAAATCAAACTCTAGCCCTAACCATAATAACCCTCGCCCCATCCTAAATTTCATCCAACCCTAACCTTAACCCTAAACCTAAACCTAACCCAAACCCTAACCTTAAACCAAACTCTAACCATAACGCTACTCCACCTCTTACCCTAAAACTAAGCCTTACATTAGCCCTGAATCTAACCCCAGACCTAGTCCGAATTCTAACCGTAGACCTAATCCTAACACTAACCCAAACTCTAAGCTTGATCCTAAATAGAACACTAACTCTAATTCGAAACCTGAACCTAAACCGAAATCTTACGCTACACCTAACCCTAAACCTAACCCTAACTCTAATCCTAAACATAACACTTACCCTAAACCCTCACCTTAACTGTGAAACTAACCATAACCCTCACCCTAAACCCTAACAATATCCCCCAACCATAACCCTATGGCTATCCCTAAACCGAACACTAACCTGAATCCCTAAGCCCTAACGATAACACTAACGCTAACCCAAACCCTAACCCCTAACACCAAAGCCTAACCCAAACCTTAACACTAACTCTCACCCTAACTCTAACACTAACCCTAAACCTAATCATAAACCTAACCCTAACCTTAACCCAAAACTAAGCATGACCAGAACCACAATGACTAACCGGAACTCTCACCCAAACCCTAACCCTAAACTAAAACTGTAACCCCTAACACCTTACCAGAACCATAATCCTAACCCTACCCAAACCTAACCCTAAACCTCACCCTCACCCCAACCACAACGCCTAACACAAACCGTGACCCTAACCCTATCCGTAACACTAAACTTAACCCTAACCTAAAACCTAAAACTAACCCTAAAGCTAAACAGAACCCGTAAACTTTACCCTAACACGAAACACAACCTTAACACTAACCTGAAACCTAAACCAAACCTTAGCCATAACCCTAACCCTAACCCTCACCCTCACCCTATCTTAAACTTCACCGTATCCCTAACCTAAAGCTCACCCGAACTCTAAACCTGTCCCTACCCCGCAACCTAACCCTAATCTTAACCTTGGCCCACCTGTAACCCTAAAACTAACCGTTACAATAACTCTGATCCGAAACCTCACCCTAAACCTCATCCGAATCCTAACCCTGACCGTAATCCTAACCCTGACCGTAACCCTAACCTAACCTTAACCCTAACTTTAACCCTGCCATAAACTCAAACCTAACCCTCACCCCTAACAATAACTCTAACCCTAACTTCATGGCAATCCTAACCTTAACCTAAATTAAACCTAACCCTGAACCTACCTCTAACCCTAACCCTAACCCTAAACCTAACCCCATCCCTAACCCTGACCCTAACGTGAACCCTAACCCCTAACCCTAACCCTAACTCTCACACTTAACATAAACTTCACCCTAACCCTTACCCTAAAACTAAACATAATACTCAATCTCCCCCAACTCTGACCCTGACCCTAATCCTAACCATAAACCTAACCCTAACCCTAAACTTAACCCTAACCCTGTCCCTAACTCTATCTCTAACCCTAATCCTAACCTTAAAACTTACCCTACACACTCAGCTTCAATGGAAACCTAGCACTAACCCTCACACTAACATCTAAACCTAAACCCTACCCTTAACCTAAGCCTATCTCTAACCTTAACCTAGCCCTAAACCTAACCATGACTTAACCCTAACACTTACCCTAACCCTAAAACTAATCTTAACCCTAAACCTAATCCTAACCTTAACCCTAACCCTAACGCCTAATGCTGAGGCTAAGCTCAACCCTCACCCTTAACTTAAACCTCACCCTAACTCTAACCCTAAACCGAACCCTATCCCTAAAGCTCACCCTAAACCTGACCCTAACATTAATCCAAACACCAAAACCTAACCCTCACACTAATACTAACCCTCAACCTAACCCTAACCTGATCCTAACCTTCACTCAAACACCTAACTCTAATATTTACCCTAAACCTAATCTTATCCTTCACCCTAAACCTAAGCCTAACCCTAAAACTAAACCGAACTCTAAACTATTCTCTCACTCGAGCCAAAACCTAAACCTAACCCTAAGCCTCAATCTAACCCTGACCCTAACCGAGAAACCGTAAAACATCAGCTTAACCGTCAACCTAACACTAACCCTCACACGAACCCTAACCCTTTCCCTAAACCTAAGCCTATCCCTAATCCTAACCCTAACCCTGACCTAAACTTAACCCTTACCCTAACCCTAAACTTAACCCTAACCTTAACTCTCCCCTAACCCTAACCCTTACAATCACTCTAAAGCTGACCCTAACCCTACACCCTAACTCTAACTCTAAACCTAACCCTAACCTAGCCCTACCTTTGACCGTAAACCAAGCCTTAACCCTAACCTTCTCCCTACCCTAACCTAACCCTAAACCAAATTCTAATACTAAGCTTAATCCTAACTCTAACCTTAACCCTAACCCTTACACTAACCCTCACTATTACCTGAAAATTCACCCTAACCCTAACCCTAATCCTAACTCTAACTCTAACCCTAACCATAGCACCTACCCTAAACCCTCACCTTAACTGTAAACCTAACCCTAACCCTCACCCTCACCCTAACCTCTAACCGTATCCCCAAATCTAAACCTAACGCTATCCCTAAACTTGTCCCTAACTGTAACCCAAACACAAACAGTAACCCTAATCTAACACTAACCCTAAACTTAACCCTACCCTAACCATAAACCTAACCCTAACGCCCTAAACCTAACCTCTAACACTAAGTATAATCCTCACCGTAATCCTAACCCTTTTCTTAACCCTCACCCTGAACCTAAACGTCACTCTAACCCTGAACCTAAATCTAACATTAACACTAAAAGTAACTCCTAACCCTAACGCGAACCCTAAACCTAACGTTAACACTAACCTGAACACAAAATCAAACTCTAGCCCTAACCATAATAACCCTCGCCCCATCCTAAATTTCATCCAACCCTAACCTTAACCCTAAACCTAAACCTAACCCAAACCCTAACCTTAAACCAAACTCTAACCATAACGCTACTCCACCTCTTACCCTAAAACTAAGCCTTACATTAGCCCTGAATCTAACCCCAGACCTAGTCCGAATTCTAACCGTAGACCTAATCCTAACACTAACCCAAACTCTAAGCTTGATCCTAAATAGAACACTAACTCTAATTCGAAACCTGAACCTAAACCGAAATCTTACGCTACACCTAACCCTAAACCTAACCCTAACTCTAATCCTAAACATAACACTTACCCTAAACCCTCACCTTAACTGTGAAACTAACCATAACCCTCACCCTAAACCCTAACAATATCCCCCAACCATAACCCTATGGCTATCCCTAAACCGAACACTAACCTGAATCCCTAAGCCCTAACGATAACACTAACGCTAACCCAAACCCTAACCCCTAACACCAAAGCCTAACCCAAACCTTAACACTAACTCTCACCCTAACCCTAACACTAACCCTAAACCTAATCATAAACCTAACCCTAACCCTAACCCAAAACTAAGCATGACCAGAACCACAATGACTAACCGGAACCCTCACCCAAACCCTAACCCTAAACTAAAACTGTAACCCCTAACACCTTATCAGAACCATAATCCTAACCCTACCCAAACCTAACCCTAAACCTCACCCTCACCCCAACCACAACGCCTAACACAAACCGTGACCCTAACCCTATCCGTAACACTAAACTTAACCCTAACCTAAAACCTAAAACTAACCCTAAAGCTAAACAGAACCCGTAAACTTTACCCTAACACGAAACACAACCTTAACACTAACCTGAAACCTAAACCAAACCTTAGCCATAACCCTAACCCTAACCCTCACCCTCACCCTATCTTAAACTTCACCGTATCCCTAACCTAAAGCTCACCCGAACTCTAAATCTGTCCCTACCCCGCAACCTAACCCTAATCTTAACCTTGGCCCACCTGTAACCCTAAAACTAACCGTTACAATAACTCTGATCCGAAACCTCACCCTAAACCTAATCCGAATCCTAACCCTGACCGTAATCCTAACCCTGACCGTAACCCTAACCTAACCTTAACCCTAACTTTAACCCTGCCATAAACTCAAACCTAACCCTCACCCCTAACAATAACTCTAACCCTAACCCTAAAACGAACCCTCACCTTTAACCAAAATTTCACCCTACCCATCACCCTAAACCTACCCTAACTTCATGGCAATCCTAACCTTAACCTAAATTAAACCTAACCCTGAACCTACCTCTAACCCTAACCCTAACCCTAAACCTAACCCCATCCCTAACCCTGACCCTAACGTGAACCCTAACCCCTAACCCTAACCCTAACTCTCACACTTAACATAAACTTCACCCTAACCCTTACCCTAAAACTAAACATAATACTCAATCTCCCCCAACTCTGACCCTGACCCTAATCCTAACCATAAACCTAACCCTAACCCTAAACTTAACCCTAACCCTGTCCCTAACTCTATCTCTAACCCTAATCCTAACCTTAAAACTTACCCTACACACTCAGCTTCAATGGAAACCTAGCACTAACCCTCACACTAACATCTAAACCTAAACCCTACCCTTAACCTAAGCCTATCTCTAACCTTAACCTAGCCCTAAACCTAACCATGACTTAACCCTAACACTTACCCTAACCCTAAAACTAATCTTAACCCTAAACCTAATCCTAACCTTAACCCTAACCCTAACGCCTAATGCTGAGGCTAAGCTCAACCCTCACCCTTAACTTAAACCTCACCCTAACTCTAACCCTAAACCGAACCCTATCCCTAAAGCTCACCCTAAACCTGACCCTAACATTAATCCAAACACCAAAACCTAACCCTCACACTAATACTAACCCTCAACCTAACCCTAACCTGATCCTAACCTTCACTCAAACACCTAACTCTAATATTTACCCTAAACCTAATCTTATCCTTCACCCTAAACCTAAGCCTAACCCTAAAACTAAACCGAACTCTAAACTATTCTCTCACTCGAGCCAAAACCTAAACCTAACCCTAAGCCTCAATCTAACCCTGACCCTAACCGAGAAACCGTAAAACATCAGCTTAACCGTCAACCTAACACTAACCCTCACACGAACCCTAACCCTTTCCCTAAACCTAAGCCTATCCCTAATCCTAACCCTAACCCTGACCTAAACTTAACCCTTACCCTAACTCTAAACTTAACCCTAACCTTAACTCTCCCCTAACCCTAACCCTTACAATCACTCTAAAGCTGACCCTAACCCTACACCCTAACTCTAACTCTAAACCTAACCCTAACCTAGCCCTACCTTTGACCGTAAACCAAGCCTTAACCCTAACCTTCTCCCTACCCTAACCTAACCCTAAACCAAATTCTAATACTAAGCTTAATCCTAACTCTAACCTTAACCCTAACCCTTACACTAACCCTCACTATTACCTGAAAATTCACCCTAACCCTAACCCTAATCCTAACTCTAACTCTAACCCTAACCATAGCACCTACCCTAAACCCTCACCTTAACTGTAAACCTAACCCTAACCCTCACCCTCACCCTAACCTCTAACCGTATCCCCAAATCTAAACCTAACGCTATCCCTAAACTTGTCCCTAACTGTAACCCAAACACAAACAGTAACCCTAATCTAACACTAACCCTAAACTTAACCCTACCCTAACCATAAACCTAACCCTAACGCCCTAAACCTAACCTCTAACACTAAGTATAATCCTCACCGTAATCCTAACCCTTTTCTTAACCCTCACCCTGAACCTAAACGTCACTCTAACCCTGAACCTAAATCTAACATTAACACTAAAAGTAACTCCTAACCCTAACGCGAACCCTAAACCTAACCTTAACACTAACCTGAACACAAAATCAAACTCTAGCCCTAACCATAATAACCCTCGCCCCATCCTAAATTTCATCCAACCCTAACCTTAACCCTAAACCTAAACCTAACCCAAACCCTAACCTTAAACCAAACTCTAACCATAACGCTACTCCACCTCTTACCCTAAAACTAAGCCTTACATTAGCCCTGAATCTAACCCCAGACCTAGTCCGAATTCTAACCGTAGACCTAATCCTAACACTAACCCAAACTCTAAGCTTGATCCTAAATAGAACACTAACTCTAATTCGAAACCTGAACCTAAACCGAAATCTTACGCTACACCTAACCCTAAACCTAACCCTAACTCTAATCCTAAACATAACACTTACCCTAAACCCTCACCTTAACTGTGAAACTAACCATAACCCTCACCCTAAACCCTAACAATATCCCCCAACCATAACCCTATGGCTATCCCTAAACCGAACACTAACCTGAATCCCTAAGCCCTAACGATAACACTAACGCTAACCCAAACCCTAACCCCTAACACCAAAGCCTAACCCAAACCTTAACACTAACTCTCACCCTAACTCTAACACTAACCCTAAACCTAATCATAAACCTAACCCTAACCTTAACCCAAAACTAAGCATGACCAGAACCACAATGACTAACCGGAACTCTCACCCAAACCCTAACCCTAAACTAAAACTGTAACCCCTAACACCTTACCAGAACCATAATCCTAACCCTACCCAAACCTAACCCTAAACCTCACCCTCACCCCAACCACAACGCCTAACACAAACCGTGACCCTAACCCTATCCGTAACACTAAACTTAACCCTAACCTAAAACCTAAAACTAACCCTAAAGCTAAACAGAACCCGTAAACTTTACCCTAACACGAAACACAACCTTAACACTAACCTGAAACCTAAACCAAACCTTAGCCATAACCCTAACCCTAACCCTCACCCTCACCCTATCTTAAACTTCACCGTATCCCTAACCTAAAGCTCACCCGAACTCTAAACCTGTCCCTACCCCGCAACCTAACCCTAATCTTAACCTTGGCCCACCTGTAACCCTAAAACTAACCGTTACAATAACTCTGATCCGAAACCTCACCCTAAACCTCATCCGAATCCTAACCCTGACCGTAATCCTAACCCTGACCGTAACCCTAACCTAACCTTAACCCTAACTTTAACCCTGCCATAAACTCAAACCTAACCCTCACCCCTAACAATAACTCTAACCCTAACTTCATGGCAATCCTAACCTTAACCTAAATTAAACCTAACCCTGAACCTACCTCTAACCCTAACCCTAACCCTAAACCTAACCCCATCCCTAACCCTGACCCTAACGTGAACCCTAACCCCTAACCCTAACCCTATCTCTCACACTTAACATAAACTTCACCCTAACCCTAACCCTAAAACTAAACATAATACTCAATCTCCCCCAACTCTGACCCTGACCCTAATCCTAACCATAAACCTAACCCTAACCCTAAACTTAACCCTAACCCTGTCCCTAACTCTATCTCTAACCCTAATCCTAACCTTAAAACTTACCCTACACACTCAGCTTCAATGGAAACCTAGCACTAACCCTCACACTAACATCTAAACCTAAACCCTACCCTTAACCTAAGCCTATCTCTAACCTTAACCTAGCCCTAACCCTAACCATGACTTAACCCTAACACTTACCCTAACCCTAAAACTAATCTTAACCCTAAACCTAATCCTAACCTTAACCCTAACCCTAACGCCTAATGCTGAGGCTAAGCTCAACCCTCACCCTTAACTTAAACCTCACCCTAACTCTAACCCTAAACCGAACCCTATCCCTAAAGCTCACCCTAAACCTCGCCCTAACATTAATCCAAACACCAAAACCTAACCCTCACACTAATACTAACCCTCAACCTAACCCTAACCTGATCCTAACCTTCACTCAAACACCTAACTCTAATATTTACCCTAAACCTAATCTTATCCTTCACCCTAAACCTAAGCCTAACCCTAAAACTAAACCGAACCCTAAACTATTCTCTCACTCGAGCCAAAACCTAAACCTAACCCTAAGCCTCAATCTAACCCTGACCCTAACCGAGAAACCGTAAAACATCAGCTTAACCGTCAACCTAACACTAACCCTCACACGAACCCTAACCCTTTCCCTAAACCTAAGCCTATCCCTAATCCTAACCCTAACCCTGACCTAAACTTAACCCTTACCCTAACCCTAAACTTAACCCTAACCTTAACTCTACCCTAACCCTAACCCTTACAATCACTCTAAAGCTGACCCTAAACCTACACCCTAACTCTAACTCTAAACCTAACCCTAACCTAGCCCTACCTTTGACCGTAAACCAAGCCTTAACCCTAACCTTCTCCCTACCCTAACCTAACCCTAAACCAAATTCTAATACTAAGCTTAATCCTAACTCTAACCTTAACCCTAACCCTTACACTAACCCTCACTATTACCTGAAAATTCACCCTAACCCTAACCCTAACCCTAACTCTAACTCTAACCCTAACCATAGCACCTACCCTAAACCCTCACCTTAACTGTAAACCTAACCCTAACCCTCACCCTCACCCTAACCTCTAACCGTATCCCCAAATCTAAACCTAACGCTATCCCTAAACTTGACCCTAACTGTAACCCAAACACAAACAGTAACCCTAATCTAACACTAACCCTAAACTTAACCCTACCCTAACCATAAAGCTAACCCTAACGCCCTAAACCTAACCTCTAACACTAAGTATAATCCTCACCGTAATCCTAACCCTTTTCTTAACCCTCACCCTGAACCTAAACGTCACTCTAACCCTGAACCTAAATCTAACATTAACACTAAATGTAACTCCTAACCCTAACCCGAACCCTAAACCTAACCTTAACACTAACCTGAACACAAAATCAAACTCTAGCCCTAACCATAATAACCCTCGCCCCATCCTAAATTTCATCCAACCCTAACCTTAACCCTAAACCTAAACCTAACCCAAACCGTAACCTTAAACCAAACTCTAACCATAACGCTACTCCACCTCTTACCCTAAAACTAAGCCTTACATTAGCCCTGAATCTAACCCCAGACCTAGTCCGAATTCTAACCATAGACCTAATCCTAACACTAACCCAAACTCTAAGCTTGATCCTAAATAGAACACTAACTCTAATTCGAAACCTGAACCTAAACCGAAATCTTACGCTACACCTAACCCTAAACCTAACCCTAACTCTAATCCTAAACATAACACTTACCCTAAACCCTCACCTTAACTGTGAAACTAACCATAACCCTCACCCTAAACCCTAACAATATCCCCCAACCATAACCCTATGGCTATCCCTAAACTGAACACTAACCTGAATCCCTAAGCCCTAACGATAACACTAACGCTAACCCAAACCCTAACCCCTAACACCAAAGCCTAACCCAAACCTTAACACTAACTCTCACCCTAACCCTAACACTAACCCTAAACCTAATCATAAACCTAACCCTAACCCTAACCCAAAACTAAGCATGACCAGAACCACAATGACTAACCGGAACCCTCACCCAAACCCTAACCCTAAACTAAAACTGTAACCCCTAACACCTTATCAGAACCATAATCCTAACCCTACCCAAACCTAACCCTAAACCTCACCCTCACCCCAACCACAACGCCTAACACAAACCGTGACCCTAACCCTATCCGTAACACTAAACTTAACCCTAACCTAAAACCTAAAACTAACCCTAAAGCTAAACAGAACCCGTAAACTTTACCCTAACACGAAACACAACCTTAACACTAACCTGAAACCTAAACCAAACCTTAGCCATAACCCTAACCCTAACCCTCACCCTCACCCTATCTTAAACTTCACCGTATCCCTAACCTAAAGCTCACCCGAACTCTAAATCTGTCCCTACCCCGCAACCTAACCCTAATCTTAACCTTGGCCCACCTGTAACCCTAAAACTAACCGTTACAATAACTCTGATCCGAAACCTCACCCTAAACCTAATCCGAATCCTAACCCTGACCGTAATCCTAACCCTGACCGTAACCCTAACCTAACCTTAACCCTAACTTTAACCCTGCCATAAACTCAAACCTAACCCTCACCCCTAACAATAACTCTAACCCTAACCCTAAAACGAACCCTCACCTTTAACCAAAATTTCACCCTACCCATCACCCTAAACCTACCCTAACTTCATGGCAATCCTAACCTTAACCTAAATTAAACCTAACCCTGAACCTACCTCTAACCCTAACCCTAACCCTAAACCTAACCCCATCCCTAACCCTGACCCTAACGTGAACCCTAACCCCTAACCCTAACCCTAACTCTCACACTTAACATAAACTTCACCCTAACCCTTACCCTAAAACTAAACATAATACTCAATCTCCCCCAACTCTGACCCTGACCCTAATCCTAACCATAAACCTAACCCTAACCCTAAACTTAACCCTAACCCTGTCCCTAACTCTATCTCTAACCCTAATCCTAACCTTAAAACTTACCCTACACACTCAGCTTCAATGGAAACCTAGCACTAACCCTCACACTAACATCTAAACCTAAACCCTACCCTTAACCTAAGCCTATCTCTAACCTTAACCTAGCCCTAAACCTAACCATGACTTAACCCTAACACTTACCCTAACCCTAAAACTAATCTTAACCCTAAACCTAATCCTAACCTTAACCCTAACCCTAACGCCTAATGCTGAGGCTAAGCTCAACCCTCACCCTTAACTTAAACCTCACCCTAACTCTAACCCTAAACCGAACCCTATCCCTAAAGCTCACCCTAAACCTGACCCTAACATTAATCCAAACACCAAAACCTAACCCTCACACTAATACTAACCCTCAACCTAACCCTAACCTGATCCTAACCTTCACTCAAACACCTAACTCTAATATTTACCCTAAACCTAATCTTATCCTTCACCCTAAACCTAAGCCTAACCCTAAAACTAAACCGAACTCTAAACTATTCTCTCACTCGAGCCAAAACCTAAACCTAACCCTAAGCCTCAATCTAACCCTGACCCTAACCGAGAAACCGTAAAACATCAGCTTAACCGTCAACCTAACACTAACCCTCACACGAACCCTAACCCTTTCCCTAAACCTAAGCCTATCCCTAATCCTAACCCTAACCCTGACCTAAACTTAACCCTTACCCTAACCCTAAACTTAACCCTAACCTTAACTCTCCCCTAACCCTAACCCTTACAATCACTCTAAAGCTGACCCTAACCCTACACCCTAACTCTAACTCTAAACCTAACCCTAACCTAGCCCTACCTTTGACCGTAAACCAAGCCTTAACCCTAACCTTCTCCCTACCCTAACCTAACCCTAAACCAAATTCTAATACTAAGCTTAATCCTAACTCTAACCTTAACCCTAACCCTTACACTAACCCTCACTATTACCTGAAAATTCACCCTAACCCTAACCCTAATCCTAACTCTAACTCTAACCCTAACCATAGCACCTACCCTAAACCCTCACCTTAACTGTAAACCTAACCCTAACCCTCACCCTCACCCTAACCTCTAACCGTATCCCCAAATCTAAACCTAACGCTATCCCTAAACTTGTCCCTAACTGTAACCCAAACACAAACAGTAACCCTAATCTAACACTAACCCTAAACTTAACCCTACCCTAACCATAAACCTAACCCTAACGCCCTAAACCTAACCTCTAACACTAAGTATAATCCTCACCGTAATCCTAACCCTTTTCTTAACCCTCACCCTGAACCTAAACGTCACTCTAACCCTGAACCTAAATCTAACATTAACACTAAAAGTAACTCCTAACCCTAACGCGAACCCTAAACCTAACGTTAACACTAACCTGAACACAAAATCAAACTCTAGCCCTAACCATAATAACCCTCGCCCCATCCTAAATTTCATCCAACCCTAACCTTAACCCTAAACCTAAACCTAACCCAAACCCTAACCTTAAACCAAACTCTAACCATAACGCTACTCCACCTCTTACCCTAAAACTAAGCCTTACATTAGCCCTGAATCTAACCCCAGACCTAGTCCGAATTCTAACCGTAGACCTAATCCTAACACTAACCCAAACTCTAAGCTTGATCCTAAATAGAACACTAACTCTAATTCGAAACCTGAACCTAAACCGAAATCTTACGCTACACCTAACCCTAAACCTAACCCTAACTCTAATCCTAAACATAACACTTACCCTAAACCCTCACCTTAACTGTGAAACTAACCATAACCCTCACCCTAAACCCTAACAATATCCCCCAACCATAACCCTATGGCTATCCCTAAACCGAACACTAACCTGAATCCCTAAGCCCTAACGATAACACTAACGCTAACCCAAACCCTAACCCCTAACACCAAAGCCTAACCCAAACCTTAACACTAACTCTCACCTAACCCTAACACTAACCCTAAACCTAATCATAAACCTAACCCTAACCCTAACCCAAAACTAAGCATGACCAGAACCACAATGACTAACCGGAACCCTCACCCAAACCCTAACCCTAAACTAAAACTGTAACCCCTAACACCTTATCAGAACCATAATCCTAACCCTACCCAAACCTAACCCTAAACCTCACCCTCACCCCAACCACAACGCCTAACACAAACCGTGACCCTAACCCTATCCGTAACACTAAACTTAACCCTAACCTAAAACCTAAAACTAACCCTAAAGCTAAACAGAACCCGTAAACTTTACCCTAACACGAAACACAACCTTAACACTAACCTGAAACCTAAACCAAACCTTAGCCATAACCCTAACCCTAACCCTCACCCTCACCCTATCTTAAACTTCACCGTATCCCTAACCTAAAGCTCACCCGAACTCTAAATCTGTCCCTACCCCGCAACCTAACCCTAATCTTAACCTTGGCCCACCTGTAACCCTAAAACTAACCGTTACAATAACTCTGATCCGAAACCTCACCCTAAACCTAATCCGAATCCTAACCCTGACCGTAATCCTAACCCTGACCGTAACCCTAACCTAACCTTAACCCTAACTTTAACCCTGCCATAAACTCAAACCTAACCCTCACCCCTAACAATAACTCTAACCCTAACCCTAAAACGAACCCTCACCTTTAACCAAAATTTCACCCTACCCATCACCCTAAACCTACCCTAACTTCATGGCAATCCTAACCTTAACCTAAATTAAACCTAACCCTGAACCTACCTCTAACCCTAACCCTAACCCTAAACCTAACCCCATCCCTAACCCTGACCCTAACGTGAACCCTAACCCCTAACCCTAACCCTAACTCTCACACTTAACATAAACTTCACCCTAACCCTTACCCTAAAACTAAACATAATACTCAATCTCCCCCAACTCTGACCCTGACCCTAATCCTAACCATAAACCTAACCCTAACCCTAAACTTAACCCTAACCCTGTCCCTAACTCTATCTCTAACCCTAATCCTAACCTTAAAACTTACCCTACACACTCAGCTTCAATGGAAACCTAGCACTAACCCTCACACTAACATCTAAACCTAAACCCTACCCTTAACCTAAGCCTATCTCTAACCTTAACCTAGCCCTAAACCTAACCATGACTTAACCCTAACACTTACCCTAACCCTAAAACTAATCTTAACCCTAAACCTAATCCTAACCTTAACCCTAACCCTAACGCCTAATGCTGAGGCTAAGCTCAACCCTCACCCTTAACTTAAACCTCACCCTAACTCTAACCCTAAACCGAACCCTATCCCTAAAGCTCACCCTAAACCTGACCCTAACATTAATCCAAACACCAAAACCTAACCCTCACACTAATACTAACCCTCAACCTAACCCTAACCTGATCCTAACCTTCACTCAAACACCTAACTCTAATATTTACCCTAAACCTAATCTTATCCTTCACCCTAAACCTAAGCCTAACCCTAAAACTAAACCGAACTCTAAACTATTCTCTCACTCGAGCCAAAACCTAAACCTAACCCTAAGCCTCAATCTAACCCTGACCCTAACCGAGAAACCGTAAAACATCAGCTTAACCGTCAACCTAACACTAACCCTCACACGAACCCTAACCCTTTCCCTAAACCTAAGCCTATCCCTAATCCTAACCCTAACCCTGACCTAAACTTAACCCTTACCCTAACTCTAAACTTAACCCTAACCTTAACTCTCCCCTAACCCTAACCCTTACAATCACTCTAAAGCTGACCCTAACCCTACACCCTAACTCTAACTCTAAACCTAACCCTAACCTAGCCCTACCTTTGACCGTAAACCAAGCCTTAACCCTAACCTTCTCCCTACCCTAACCTAACCCTAAACCAAATTCTAATACTAAGCTTAATCCTAACTCTAACCTTAACCCTAACCCTTACACTAACCCTCACTATTACCTGAAAATTCACCCTAACCCTAACCCTAATCCTAACTCTAACTCTAACCCTAACCATAGCACCTACCCTAAACCCTCACCTTAACTGTAAACCTAACCCTAACCCTCACCCTCACCCTAACCTCTAACCGTATCCCCAAATCTAAACCTAACGCTATCCCTAAACTTGTCCCTAACTGTAACCCAAACACAAACAGTAACCCTAATCTAACACTAACCCTAAACTTAACCCTACCCTAACCATAAACCTAACCCTAACGCCCTAAACCTAACCTCTAACACTAAGTATAATCCTCACCGTAATCCTAACCCTTTTCTTAACCCTCACCCTGAACCTAAACGTCACTCTAACCCTGAACCTAAATCTAACATTAACACTAAAAGTAACTCCTAACCCTAACGCGAACCCTAAACCTAACCTTAACACTAACCTGAACACAAAATCAAACTCTAGCCCTAACCATAATAACCCTCGCCCCATCCTAAATTTCATCCAACCCTAACCTTAACCCTAAACCTAAACCTAACCCAAACCCTAACCTTAAACCAAACTCTAACCATAACGCTACTCCACCTCTTACCCTAAAACTAAGCCTTACATTAGCCCTGAATCTAACCCCAGACCTAGTCCGAATTCTAACCGTAGACCTAATCCTAACACTAACCCAAACTCTAAGCTTGATCCTAAATAGAACACTAACTCTAATTCGAAACCTGAACCTAAACCGAAATCTTACGCTACACCTAACCCTAAACCTAACCCTAACTCTAATCCTAAACATAACACTTACCCTAAACCCTCACCTTAACTGTGAAACTAACCATAACCCTCACCCTAAACCCTAACAATATCCCCCAACCATAACCCTATGGCTATCCCTAAACCGAACACTAACCTGAATCCCTAAGCCCTAACGATAACACTAACGCTAACCCAAACCCTAACCCCTAACACCAAAGCCTAACCCAAACCTTAACACTAACTCTCACCCTAACTCTAACACTAACCCTAAACCTAATCATAAACCTAACCCTAACCTTAACCCAAAACTAAGCATGACCAGAACCACAATGACTAACCGGAACTCTCACCCAAACCCTAACCCTAAACTAAAACTGTAACCCCTAACACCTTACCAGAACCATAATCCTAACCCTACCCAAACCTAACCCTAAACCTCACCCTCACCCCAACCACAACGCCTAACACAAACCGTGACCCTAACCCTATCCGTAACACTAAACTTAACCCTAACCTAAAACCTAAAACTAACCCTAAAGCTAAACAGAACCCGTAAACTTTACCCTAACACGAAACACAACCTTAACACTAACCTGAAACCTAAACCAAACCTTAGCCATAACCCTAACCCTAACCCTCACCCTCACCCTATCTTAAACTTCACCGTATCCCTAACCTAAAGCTCACCCGAACTCTAAACCTGTCCCTACCCCGCAACCTAACCCTAATCTTAACCTTGGCCCACCTGTAACCCTAAAACTAACCGTTACAATAACTCTGATCCGAAACCTCACCCTAAACCTCATCCGAATCCTAACCCTGACCGTAATCCTAACCCTGACCGTAACCCTAACCTAACCTTAACCCTAACTTTAACCCTGCCATAAACTCAAACCTAACCCTCACCCCTAACAATAACTCTAACCCTAACTTCATGGCAATCCTAACCTTAACCTAAATTAAACCTAACCCTGAACCTACCTCTAACCCTAACCCTAACCCTAAACCTAACCCCATCCCTAACCCTGACCCTAACGTGAACCCTAACCCCTAACCCTAACCCTATCTCTCACACTTAACATAAACTTCACCCTAACCCTAACCCTAAAACTAAACATAATACTCAATCTCCCCCAACTCTGACCCTGACCCTAATCCTAACCATAAACCTAACCCTAACCCTAAACTTAACCCTAACCCTGTCCCTAACTCTATCTCTAACCCTAATCCTAACCTTAAAACTTACCCTACACACTCAGCTTCAATGGAAACCTAGCACTAACCCTCACACTAACATCTAAACCTAAACCCTACCCTTAACCTAAGCCTATCTCTAACCTTAACCTAGCCCTAACCCTAACCATGACTTAACCCTAACACTTACCCTAACCCTAAAACTAATCTTAACCCTAAACCTAATCCTAACCTTAACCCTAACCCTAACGCCTAATGCTGAGGCTAAGCTCAACCCTCACCCTTAACTTAAACCTCACCCTAACTCTAACCCTAAACCGAACCCTATCCCTAAAGCTCACCCTAAACCTCGCCCTAACATTAATCCAAACACCAAAACCTAACCCTCACACTAATACTAACCCTCAACCTAACCCTAACCTGATCCTAACCTTCACTCAAACACCTAACTCTAATATTTACCCTAAACCTAATCTTATCCTTCACCCTAAACCTAAGCCTAACCCTAAAACTAAACCGAACCCTAAACTATTCTCTCACTCGAGCCAAAACCTAAACCTAACCCTAAGCCTCAATCTAACCCTGACCCTAACCGAGAAACCGTAAAACATCAGCTTAACCGTCAACCTAACACTAACCCTCACACGAACCCTAACCCTTTCCCTAAACCTAAGCCTATCCCTAATCCTAACCCTAACCCTGACCTAAACTTAACCCTTACCCTAACCCTAAACTTAACCCTAACCTTAACTCTACCCTAACCCTAACCCTTACAATCACTCTAAAGCTGACCCTAAACCTACACCCTAACTCTAACTCTAAACCTAACCCTAACCTAGCCCTACCTTTGACCGTAAACCAAGCCTTAACCCTAACCTTCTCCCTACCCTAACCTAACCCTAAACCAAATTCTAATACTAAGCTTAATCCTAACTCTAACCTTAACCCTAACCCTTACACTAACCCTCACTATTACCTGAAAATTCACCCTAACCCTAACCCTAACCCTAACTCTAACTCTAACCCTAACCATAGCACCTACCCTAAACCCTCACCTTAACTGTAAACCTAACCCTAACCCTCACCCTCACCCTAACCTCTAACCGTATCCCCAAATCTAAACCTAACGCTATCCCTAAACTTGACCCTAACTGTAACCCAAACACAAACAGTAACCCTAATCTAACACTAACCCTAAACTTAACCCTACCCTAACCATAAAGCTAACCCTAACGCCCTAAACCTAACCTCTAACACTAAGTATAATCCTCACCGTAATCCTAACCCTTTTCTTAACCCTCACCCTGAACCTAAACGTCACTCTAACCCTGAACCTAAATCTAACATTAACACTAAATGTAACTCCTAACCCTAACCCGAACCCTAAACCTAACCTTAACACTAACCTGAACACAAAATCAAACTCTAGCCCTAACCATAATAACCCTCGCCCCATCCTAAATTTCATCCAACCCTAACCTTAACCCTAAACCTAAACCTAACCCAAACCGTAACCTTAAACCAAACTCTAACCATAACGCTACTCCACCTCTTACCCTAAAACTAAGCCTTACATTAGCCCTGAATCTAACCCCAGACCTAGTCCGAATTCTAACCATAGACCTAATCCTAACACTAACCCAAACTCTAAGCTTGATCCTAAATAGAACACTAACTCTAATTCGAAACCTGAACCTAAACCGAAATCTTACGCTACACCTAACCCTAAACCTAACCCTAACTCTAATCCTAAACATAACACTTACCCTAAACCCTCACCTTAACTGTGAAACTAACCATAACCCTCACCCTAAACCCTAACAATATCCCCCAACCATAACCCTATGGCTATCCCTAAACTGAACACTAACCTGAATCCCTAAGCCCTAACGATAACACTAACGCTAACCCAAACCCTAACCCCTAACACCAAAGCCTAACCCAAACCTTAACACTAACTCTCACCCTAACCCTAACACTAACCCTAAACCTAATCATAAACCTAACCCTAACCCTAACCCAAAACTAAGCATGACCAGAACCACAATGACTAACCGGAACCCTCACCCAAACCCTAACCCTAAACTAAAACTGTAACCCCTAACACCTTATCAGAACCATAATCCTAACCCTACCCAAACCTAACCCTAAACCTCACCCTCACCCCAACCACAACGCCTAACACAAACCGTGACCCTAACCCTATCCGTAACACTAAACTTAACCCTAACCTAAAACCTAAAACTAACCCTAAAGCTAAACAGAACCCGTAAACTTTACCCTAACACGAAACACAACCTTAACACTAACCTGAAACCTAAACCAAACCTTAGCCATAACCCTAACCCTAACCCTCACCCTCACCCTATCTTAAACTTCACCGTATCCCTAACCTAAAGCTCACCCGAACTCTAAATCTGTCCCTACCCCGCAACCTAACCCTAATCTTAACCTTGGCCCACCTGTAACCCTAAAACTAACCGTTACAATAACTCTGATCCGAAACCTCACCCTAAACCTAATCCGAATCCTAACCCTGACCGTAATCCTAACCCTGACCGTAACCCTAACCTAACCTTAACCCTAACTTTAACCCTGCCATAAACTCAAACCTAACCCTCACCCCTAACAATAACTCTAACCCTAACCCTAAAACGAACCCTCACCTTTAACCAAAATTTCACCCTACCCATCACCCTAAACCTACCCTAACTTCATGGCAATCCTAACCTTAACCTAAATTAAACCTAACCCTGAACCTACCTCTAACCCTAACCCTAACCCTAAACCTAACCCCATCCCTAACCCTGACCCTAACGTGAACCCTAACCCCTAACCCTAACCCTAACTCTCACACTTAACATAAACTTCACCCTAACCCTTACCCTAAAACTAAACATAATACTCAATCTCCCCCAACTCTGACCCTGACCCTAATCCTAACCATAAACCTAACCCTAACCCTAAACTTAACCCTAACCCTGTCCCTAACTCTATCTCTAACCCTAATCCTAACCTTAAAACTTACCCTACACACTCAGCTTCAATGGAAACCTAGCACTAACCCTCACACTAACATCTAAACCTAAACCCTACCCTTAACCTAAGCCTATCTCTAACCTTAACCTAGCCCTAAACCTAACCATGACTTAACCCTAACACTTACCCTAACCCTAAAACTAATCTTAACCCTAAACCTAATCCTAACCTTAACCCTAACCCTAACGCCTAATGCTGAGGCTAAGCTCAACCCTCACCCTTAACTTAAACCTCACCCTAACTCTAACCCTAAACCGAACCCTAACCCTAAACCGAAACCTATCCCTAAAGCTCACCCTAAACCTGACCCTAACATTAATCCAAACACCAAAACCTAACCCTCACACTAATACTAACCCTCAACCTAACCCTAACCTGATCCTAACCTTCACTCAAACACCTAACTCTAATATTTACCCTAAACCTAATCTTATCCTTCACCCTAAACCTAAGCCTAACCCTAAAACTAAACCGAACCCTAAACTATTCTCTCACTCGAGCCAAAACCTAAACCTAACCCTAAGCCTCAATCTAACCCTGACCCTAACCGAGAAACCGTAAAACATCAGCTTAACCGTCAACCTAACACTAACCCTCACACGAACCCTAAGCCTTTCCCTAAACCTAAGCCTATCCCTAATCCTAACCCTAACCCTGACCTAAACTTAACCCTTACCCTAACCCTAAACTTAACCCTAACCTTAACTCTCCCCTAACCCTAACCCTTACAATCACTCTAAAGCTGACCCTAACCCTACACCCTAACTCTAACTCTAAACCTAACCCTAACCTAGCCCTACCTTTGACCGTAAACCAAGCCTTACCTCTAAACTTCTCCCTACCCTAACCTAACCCTAAACCAAATTCTAATACTAAGCTTAATCCTAACTCTAACCTTAACCCTAACCCTTACACTAACCCTCACTATTACCTGAAAATTCACCCTAACCCTAACCCTAACTCTAACTCTAACCCTAACCTTACCACCTACCCTAAACCCTCACCTTAACTGTAAACCTAACCCTAACCCTCAGCCTCACCCTAACCTCTAACCGTATCCCCAAATCTAAACCTAACGCTATCCCTAAACTTGTCCCTAACTGTAACCCAAACACAAACAGTAACCCTAATCTAACACTAACCCTAAACTTAACCCTACCCTAACCATAAAGCTAACCCTAACGCCCTAAACCTAATCTCTAACACTAAGTATAATCCTCACCGTAATCCTAACCCTTTTCTTAAACCTCACCCTGAACCTAAACGTCACTCTAACCCTGAACCTAAATCTAACATTAACACTACAAGTAACTCCTAACCCTAACCCGAACCCTAAACCTAACCTTAACACTAACCTGAACACAAAATCAAACTCTAGCCCTAACCATAATAACCCTCGCCCCATCCTAAATTTCATCCAACCCTAACCTTAACCCTAAACCTAAACCTAACCCAAACCCTAACCTTAAACCAAACTCTAACCATAACGCTACTCCACCTCTTACCCTAAAACTAAGCCTTACATTAGCCCTGAATCTAACCCCAGACCTAGTCCGAATTCTAACCGTAGACCTAATCCTAACACTAACCCAAACTCTAAGCTTGATCCTAAATAGAACACTAACTCTAATTCGAAACCTGAACCTAAACCGAAATCTTACGCTACACCTAACCCTAAACCTAACCCTAACTCTAATCCTAAACATAACACTTACCCTAAACCCTCACCTTAACTGTGAAACTAACCATAACCCTCACCCTAAACCCTAACAATAATCCCCAACCATAACCCTATGGCTATCCCTAAACCGAACACTAACCTGAATCCCTAAGCCCTAACGATAACACTAACGCTAACCCAAACCCTAACCCCTAACACCAAAGCCTAACCCAAACCTTAACACTAACTCTCACCTAACTCTAACACTAACCCTAAACCTAATCATAAACCTAACCCTAACCCTAACCCAAAACTAAGCATGACCAGAACCACAATGACTAACCGGAACCCTCACCCAAACCCTAACCCTAAACTAAAACTGTAACCCCTAACACCTTATCAGAACCATAATCCTAACCCTACCCAAACCTAATCCTAAACCTCACCCTCACCCCAACCACAACGCCTAACACAAACCGTGACCCTAACCCTATCCGTAACACTAAACTTAACCCTAACCTAAAACCTAAAACTAACCCTAAAGCTAAACAGAACCCGTAAACTTTACCCTAACACGAAACACAACCTTAACACTAACCTGAAACCTAAACCAAACCTTAGCCATAACCCTAACCCTAACCCTCACCCTCACCCTATCTTAAACTTCACCGTATCCCTAACCTAAAGCTCACCCGAACTCTAAACCTGTCCCTACCCCGCAACCTAACCCTAATCTTAACCTTGGCCCACCTGTAACCCTAAAACTAACCGTTACAATAACTCTGATCCGAAACCTCACCCTAAACCTCATCCGAATCCTAACCCTGACCGTAATCCTAACCCTGACCGTAACCCTAACCTAACCTTAACCCTAACTTTAACCCTGCCATAAACTCAAACCTAACCCTCACCCCTAACAATAACTCTAACCCTAACCCTAAAACGAACCCTCACCATTAACCAAAATTTCACCCTACCCATAACCCTAAACCTACCCTAACTTCATGGCAATCCTAACCTTAACCTAAATTAAACCTAACCCTGAACCTACCTCTAACCCTAACCCTAACCCTAAACCTAACCCCATCCCTAACCCTGACCATAACGTGAACCCTAACCCCTAACCCTAACCCTAACTCTCACACTTAACATAAACTTCACCCTAACCCTAACCCTAAAACTAAACATAATACTCAATCTCCCCCAACTCTGACCCTGACCCTAATCCTAACCATAAACCTAACCCTAACCCTAAACTTAACCCTAACCCTGTCCCTAACTCTATCTCTAACCCTAATCCTAACCTTAAAACTTACCCTACACACTCAGCTTCAATGGAAACCTAGCACTAACCCTCACACTAACATCTAAACCTAAACCCTACCCTTAACCTAAGCCTATCTCTAACCTTAACCTAGCCCTAAACCTAACCATGACTTAACCCTAACACTTACCCTAACCCTAAAACTAATCTTAACCCTAAACCTAATCCTAACCTTAACCCTAACCCTAACGCCTAATGCTGAGGCTAAGCTCAACCCTCACCCTTAACTTAAACCTCACCCTAACTCTAACCCTAAACCGAACCCTATCCCTAAAGCTCACCCTAAACCTGACCCTAACATTAATCCAAACACCAAAACCTAACCCTCACACTAATACTAACCCTCAACCTAACCCTAACCTGATCCTAACCTTCACTCAAACACCTAACTCTAATATTTACCCTAAACCTAATCTTATCCTTCACCCTAAACCTAAGCCTAACCCTAAAACTAAACCGAACCCTAAACTATTCTCTCACTCGAGCCAAAACCTAAACCTAACCCTAAGCCTCAATCTAACCCTGACCCTAACCGAGAAACCGTAAAACATCAGCTTAACCGTCAACCTAACACTAACCCTCACACGAACCCTAAGCCTTTCCCTAAACCTAAGCCTATCCCTAATCCTAACCCTAACCCTGACCTAAACGTAACCCTTACCCTAACCCTAAACTTAACCCTAACCTTAACTCTCCCCTAACCCTAAACCTTACAATCACTCTAAAGCTGACCCTAACCCTACACCCTAACTCTAACTCTAAACCTAACCCTAACCTAGCCCTACCTTTGACCGTAAACCAAGCCTTAACCCTAACCTTCTCCCTACCCTAACCTAACCCTAAACCAAATTCTAATACTAAGCTTAATCCTAACTCTAACCTTAACCCTAACCCTTACACTAACCCTCACTATTACCTCAAAATTCACCCTAACCCTAACCCTAACTCTAACTCTAACCCTAACCATAGCACCTACCCTAAACCCTCACCTTAACTGTAAACCTAACCCTAACCCTCAGCCTCACCCTAACCTCTAACCGTATCCCCAAATCTAAACCTAACGTTATCCCTAAACTTGTCCCTAACTGTAACCCAAACACAAACAGTAACCCTAATCTAACACTAACCCTAAACTTAACCCTACCCTAACCATAAAGCTAACCCTAACGCCCTAAACCTAACCTCTAACACTAAGTATAATCCTCACCGTAATCCTAACCCTTTTCTTAACCCTCACCCTGAACCTAAACGTCACTCTAACCCTGAACCTAAATCTAACATTAACACTAAAAGTAACTCCTAAACCTAACCCGAACCCTAAACCTAACCTTAACACTAACCTGAACACAAAATCAAACTCTAGCCCTAACCATAATAACCCTCGCCCCATCCTAAATTGCATCCAACCCTAACCTTAACCCTAAACCTAAACCTAACCCAAACCCTAACCTTAAACCAAACTCTAACCATAACGCTACTCCACCTCTTACCCTAAAACTAAGACTTACATTAGCCCTGAATCTACCCCAGACCTAGTCCGAATTCTAACCGTAGACCTAATCCTAACACTAACCCAAACTCTAAGCTTGATCCTAAATAGAACACTAACTCTAATTCGAAACCTGAACCTAAACCGAAATCTTACGCTACACCTAACCCTAAACCTAACCCTAACTCTAATCCTAAACATAACACTTACCCTAAACCCTCAGCTTAACTGTGAAACTAACCATAACCCTCACCCTAAACCCTAACAATATCCCCCAACCATAACCCTATGGCTATCCCTAAACCGAACACTAACCTGAATCCCTAAGCCCTAACGATAACACTAACGCTAACCCAAACCCTAACCCCTAACACCAAAGCCTAACCCAAACCTTAACACTAACTCTCACCCTAACTCTAACACTAACCCTAAACCTAATCATAAACCTAACCCTAACCCTAACCCAAAACTAAGCATGACCAGAACCACAATGACTAACCGGAACCCTCACCCAAACCCTAACCCTAAACTAAAACTGTAACCCCTAACACCTTACCAGAACCATAATCCTAACCCTACCCAAACCTAACCCTAAACCTCACCCTCACCCCAACCACAACGCCTAACACAAACCGTGACCCTAACCCTATCCGTAACACTAAACTTAACCCTAACCTAAAACCTAAAACTAACCCTAAAGCTAAACAGAACCCGTAAACTTTACCCTAACACGAAACACAACCTTAACACTAACCTGAAACCTAAACCAAACCTTAGCCATAACCCTAACCCTAACCCTCACCCTCACCCTATCTTAAACTTCACCGTATCCCTAACCTAAAGCTCACCCGAACTCTAAACCTGTCCCTACCCCGCAACCTAACCCTAATCTTAACCTTGGCCCACCTGTAACCCTAAAACTAACCGTTACAATAACTCTGATCCGAAACCTCACCCTAAACCTCATCCGAATCCTAACCCTGACCGTAATCCTAACCCTGACCGTAACCCTAACCTAACCTTAACCCTAACTTTAACCCTGCCATAAACTCAAACCTAACCCTCACCCCTAACAATAACTCTAACCCTAACCCTAAAACGAACCCTCACCATTAACCAAAATTTCACCCTACCCATAACCCTAAACCTACCCTAACTTCATGGCAATCCTAACCTTAACCTAAATTAAACCTAACCCTGAACCTACCTCTAACCCTAACCCTAACCCTAAACCTAACCCCATCCCTAACCCTGACCCTAACGTGAACCCTAACCCCTAACCCTAACCCTAACTCTCACACTTAACATAAACTTCACCCTAACCCTAACCCTAAAACTAAACATAATACTCAATCTCCCCCAACTCTGACCCTGACCCTAATCCTAACCATAAACCTAACCCTAACCCTAAACTTAACCCTAACCCTGTCCCTAACTCTATCTCTAACCCTAATCCTAACCTTAAAACTTACCCTACACACTCAGCTTCAATGGAAACCTAGCACTAACCCTCACACTAACATCTAAACCTAAACCCTACCCTTAACCTAAGCCTATCTCTAACCTTAACCTAGCCCTAAACCTAACCATGACTTAACCCTAACACTTACCCTAACCCTAAAACTAATCTTAACCCTAAACCTAATCCTAACCTTAACCCTAACCCTAACGCCTAATGCTGAGGCTAAGCTCAACCCTCACCCTTAACTTAAACCTCACCCTAACTCTAACCCTAAACCGAACCCTATCCCTAAAGCTCACCCTAAACCTGACCCTAACATTAATCCAAACACCAAAACCTAACCCTCACACTAATACTAACCCTCAACCTAACCCTAACCTGATCCTAACCTTCACTCAAACACCTAACTCTAATATTTACCCTAAACCTAATCTTATCCTTCACCCTAAACCTAAGCCTAACCCTAAAACTAAACCGAACCCTAAACTATTCTCTCACTCGAGCCAAAACCTAAACCTAACCCTAAGCCTCAATCTAACCCTGACCCTAACCGAGAAACCGTAAAACATCAGCTTAACCGTCAACCTAACACTAACCCTCACACGAACCCTAAGCCTTTCCCTAAACCTAAGCCTATCCCTAATCCTAACCCTAACCCTGACCTAAACGTAACCCTTACCCTAACCCTAAACTTAACCCTAACCTTAACTCTCCCCTAACCCTAAACCTTACAATCACTCTAAAGCTGACCCTAACCCTACACCCTAACTCTAACTCTAAACCTAACCCTAACCTAGCCCTACCTTTGACCGTAAACCAAGCCTTAACCCTAACCTTCTCCCTACCCTAACCTAACCCTAAACCAAATTCTAATACTAAGCTTAATCCTAACTCTAACCTTAACCCTAACCCTTACACTAACCCTCACTATTACCTCAAAATTCACCCTAACCCTAACCCTAACTCTAACTCTAACCCTAACCATAGCACCTACCCTAAACCCTCACCTTAACTGTAAACCTAACCCTAACCCTCAGCCTCACCCTAACCTCTAACCGTATCCCCAAATCTAAACCTAACGTTATCCCTAAACTTGTCCCTAACTGTAACCCAAACACAAACAGTAACCCTAATCTAACACTAACCCTAAACTTAACCCTACCCTAACCATAAAGCTAACCCTAACGCCCTAAACCTAACCTCTAACACTAAGTATAATCCTCACCGTAATCCTAACCCTTTTCTTAACCCTCACCCTGAACCTAAACGTCACTCTAACCCTGAACCTAAATCTAACATTAACACTAAAAGTAACTCCTAAACCTAACCCGAACCCTAAACCTAACCTTAACACTAACCTGAACACAAAATCAAACTCTAGCCCTAACCATAATAACCCTCGCCCCATCCTAAATTGCATCCAACCCTAACCTTAACCCTAAACCTAAACCTAACCCAAACCCTAACCTTAAACCAAACTCTAACCATAACGCTACTCCACCTCTTACCCTAAAACTAAGACTTACATTAGCCCTGAATCTACCCCAGACCTAGTCCGAATTCTAACCGTAGACCTAATCCTAACACTAACCCAAACTCTAAGCTTGATCCTAAATAGAACACTAACTCTAATTCGAAACCTGAACCTAAACCGAAATCTTACGCTACACCTAACCCTAAACCTAACCCTAACTCTAATCCTAAACATAACACTTACCCTAAACCCTCAGCTTAACTGTGAAACTAACCATAACCCTCACCCTAAACCCTAACAATATCCCCCAACCATAACCCTATGGCTATCCCTAAACCGAACACTAACCTGAATCCCTAAGCCCTAACGATAACACTAACGCTAACCCAAACCCTAACCCCTAACACCAAAGCCTAACCCAAACCTTAACACTAACTCTCACCCTAACTCTAACACTAACCCTAAACCTAATCATAAACCTAACCCTAACCCTAACCCAAAACTAAGCATGACCAGAACCACAATGACTAACCGGAACCCTCACCCAAACCCTAACCCTAAACTAAAACTGTAACCCCTAACACCTTACCAGAACCATAATCCTAACCCTACCCAAACCTAACCCTAAACCTCACCCTCACCCCAACCACAACGCCTAACACAAACCGTGACCCTAACCCTATCCGTAACACTAAACTTAACCCTAACCTAAAACCTAAAACTAACCCTAAAGCTAAACAGAACCCGTAAACTTTACCCTAACACGAAACACAACCTTAACACTAACCTGAAACCTAAACCAAACCTTAGCCATAACCCTAACCCTAACCCTCACCCTCACCCTATCTTAAACTTCACCGTATCCCTAACCTAAAGCTCACCCGAACTCTAAACCTGTCCCTACCCCGCAACCTAACCCTAATCTTAACCTTGGCCCACCTGTAACCCTAAAACTAACCGTTACAATAACTCTGATCCGAAACCTCACCCTAAAGCTCATCCGAATCCTAACCCTGACCGTAATCCTAACACTGACCGTAACCCTAACCTAACCTTAACCCTAACTTTAACCCTGCCATAAACTCAAACCTAACCCTCACCCCTAACAATAACTCTAACCCTAACCCTAAAACGAACCCTCACATTTAACCAAAATTTCACCCTACCCATAACCCTAAACCTACCCTAACTTCATGGCAATCCTAACCTTAACCTAAATTAAACCTAACCCTGAACCTACCTCTAACCCTAACCCTAACCCTAAACCTAACCCCATCCCTAACCCTGACCCTAACGTGAACCCTAACCCCTAACCCTAACCCTAACTCTCACACTTAACATAAACTTCACCCTAACCCTAACCCTAAAACTAAACATAATACTAAATCTCCCCCAACTCTGACCCTGACCCTAATCCTAACCATAAACCTAACCCTAACCCTAAACTTAACCCTAACCCTGTCCCTAACTCTATCTCTAAGCCTAATCCTAACCTTAAAACTTACCCTACACACTCAGCTTCAATGGAAACCTAGCACTAACCCTCACACTAACATCTAAACCTAAACCCTACCCTTAACCTAAGCCTATCTCTAACCTTAACCTAGCCCTAAACCTAACCATGACTTAACCCTAACACTTACCCTAACCCTAAAACTAATCTTAACCCTAAACCTAATCCTAACCTTAACCCTAACCCTAACGCCTAATGCTGAGGCTAAGCTCAACCCTCACCCTTAACTTAAACCTCACCCTAACTCTAACCCTAAACCGAACCCTAACCCTAAACCGAACCCTATCCCTAAAGCTCACCCTAAACCTGACCCTAACATTAATCCAAACACCAAAACCTAACCCTCACACTAATACTAACCCTCAACCTAACCCTAACCTGATCCTAACCTTCACTCAAACACCTAACTCTAATATTTACCCTAAACCTAATCTTATCCTTCACCCTAAACCTAAGCCTAACCCTAAAACTAAACCGAACCCTAAACTATTCTCTCACTCGAGCCAAAACCTAAACCTAACCCTAAGCCTCAATCTAACCCTGACCCTAACCGAGAAACCGTAAAACATCAGCTTAACCGTCAACCTAACACTAACCCTCACACGAACCCTAACCCTTTCCCTAAACCTAAGCCTATCCCTAATCCTAACCCTAACCCTGACCTAAACTTAACCCTTACCCTAACCCTAAACTTAAGCCTAACCTTAACTCTCCCCTAACCCTAAACCTTACAATCACTCTAAAGCTGACCCTAACCCTACACCCTAACTCTAACTCTAAACCTAACCCTAACCTAGCCCTACCTTTGACCGTAAACCAAGCCTTAACTCTAACCTTCTCCCTACCCTAACCTAACCCTAAACCAAATTCTAATACTAAGCTTAATCCTAACTCTAACCTTAACCCTAACCCTTACACTAACCCTCACTATTACCTGAAAATTCACCCTAACCCTAACCCTAACCCTAACTCTAACTCTAACCCTAACCATAGCACCTACCCTAAACCCTCACCTTAACTGTAAACCTAACCCTAACCCTCACCCTCACCCTAACCTCTAACCGTATCCCCAAATCTAAACCTAACGCTATCCCTAAACTTGTCCCTAACCCTAACCCAAACACAAACACTAACCCTAATCTAACACTAACCCTAAACTTAACCCTACCCTAACCATAAACCTAACCCTAACGCCCTAAACCTAACCTCTAACACTAAGTATATTCCTCACCGTAATCCTAACCCTTTTCTTAAACCTCACCCTGAACCTAAACGTCACTCTAACCCTGAACCTAAATCTAACATTAACACTACAAGTAACTCCTAAACCTAACCCGAACCCTAAACCTAACCTTAACACTAACCTGAACACAAAATCAAACTCTAGCCCTAACCATAATAACCCTCGCCCCATCCTAAATTGCATCCAACCCTAACCTTAACCCTAAACCTAAACCTAACCCAAACCCTAACCTTAAACCAAACTCTAACCATAACGCTACTCCACCTCTTACCCTAAAACTAAGCCTTACATTAGCCCTGAATCTAACCCCAGACCTAGTCCGAATTCTAACCGTAGACCTAATCCTAACACTAACCCAAACTCTAAGCTTGATCCTAAATAGAACACTAACTCTAATTCGAAACCTGAACCTAAACCGAAATCTTACGCTACACCTAACCCTAAACCTAACCCTAACTCTAATCCTAAACATAACACTTACCCTAAACCCTCACCTTAACTGTGAAACTAACCATAACCCTCACCCTAAACCCTAACAATATCCCCCAACCATAACCCTATGGCTATCCCTAAACCGAACACTAACCTGAATCCCTAAGCCCTAACGATAACACTAACGCTAACCCAAACCCTAACCCCTAACACCAAAGCCTAACCCAAACCTTAACACTAACTCTCACCCTAACTCTAACACTAACCCTAAACCTAATCATAAACCTAACCCTAACCCTAACCCAAAACTAAGCATGACCAGAACCACAATGACTAACCGGAACCCTCACCCAAACCCTAACCCTAAACTAAAACTGTAACCCCTAACACCTTACCAGAACCATAATCCTAACCCTACCCAAACCTAACCCTAAACCTCACCCTCACCCCAACCACAACGCCTAACACAAACCGTGACCCTAACCCTATCCGTAACACTAAACTTAACCCTAACCTAAAACCTAAAACTAACCCTAAAGCTAAACAGAACCCGTAAACTTTACCCTAACACGAAACACAACCTTAACACTAACCTGAAACCTAAACCAAACCTTAGCCATAACCCTAACCCTAACCCTCACCCTCACCCTATCTTAAACTTCACCGTATCCCTAACCTAAAGCTCACCCGAACTCTAAACCTGTCCCTACCCCGCAACCTAACCCTAATCTTAACCTTGGCCCACCTGTAACCCTAAAACTAACCGTTACAATAACTCTGATCCGAAACCTCACCCTAAAGCTCATCCGAATCCTAACCCTGACCGTAATCCTAACACTGACCGTAACCCTAACCTAATCTTAACCCTAACTTTAACCCTGCCATAAACTCAAACCTAACCCTCACCCCTAACAATAACTCTAACCCTAACCCTAAAACGAACCCTCACCTTTAAGCAAAATTTCACCCTACCCATAACCCTAAACCTACCCTAACTTCATGGCAATCCTAACCTTAACCTAAATTAAACCTAACCCTGAACCTACCTCTAACCCTAACCCTAACCCTAACCCTAAACCTAACCCCATCCCTAACCCTGACCCTAACGTGAACCCTAACCCCTAACCCTAACCCTAACTCTCACACTTAACATAAACTTCACCCTAACCCTAACCCTAAAACTAAACATAATACTAAATCTCCCCCAACTCTGACCCTGACCCTAATCCTAACCATAAACCTAACCCTAACCCTAAACTTAACCCTAACCCTGTCCCTAACTCTATCTCTAAGCCTAATCCTAACCTTAAAACTTACCCTACACACTCAGCTTCAATGGAAACCTAGCACTAACCCTCACACTAACATCTAAACCTAAACCCTACCCTTAACCTAAGCCTATCTCTAACCTTAACCTAGCCCTAAACCTAACCATGACTTAACCCTAACACTTACCCTAACCCTAAAACTAATCTTAACCCTAAACCTAATCCTAACCTTAACCCTAACCCTAACGCCTAATGCTGAGGCTAAGCTCAACCCTCACCCTTAACTTAAACCTCACCCTAACTCTAACCCTAAACCGAACCCTAACCCTAAACCGAACCCTATCCCTAAAGCTCACCCTAAACCTGACCCTAACATTAATCCAAACACCAAAACCTAACCCTCACACTAATACTAACCCTCAACCTAACCCTAACCTGATCCTAACCTTCACTCAAACACCTAACTCTAATATTTACCCTAAACCTAATCTTATCCTTCACCCTAAACCTAAGCCTAACCCTAAAACTAAACCGAACCCTAAACTATTCTCTCACTCGAGCCAAAACCTAAACCTAACCCTAAGCCTCAATCTAACCCTGACCCTAACCGAGAAACCGTAAAACATCAGCTTAACCGTCAACCTAACACTAACCCTCACACGAACCCTAACCCTTTCCCTAAACCTAAGCCTATCCCTAATCCTAACCCTAACCCTGACCTAAACTTAACCCTTACCCTAACCCTAAACTTAAGCCTAACCTTAACTCTACCCTAACCCTAACCCTTACAATCACTCTAAAGCTGACCCTAACCCTACACCCTAACTCTAACTCTAAACCTAACCCTAACCTAGCCCTACCTTTGACCGTAAACCAAGCCTTAACTCTAACCTTCTCCCTACCCTAACCTAACCCTAAACCAAATTCTAATACTAAGCTTAATCCTAACTCTAACCTTAACCCTAACCCTTACACTAACCCTCACTATTACCTGAAAATTCACCCTAACCCTAACCCTAACCCTAACTCTAACTCTAACTCTAACCTTAGCACCTACCCTAAACCCTCACCTTAACTGTAAACCTAACCCTAACCCTCACCCTCACCCTAACCTCTAACCGTATCCCCAAATCTAAACCTAACGCTATCCCTAAACTTGTCCCTAACCCTAACCCAAACACAAACACTAACCCTAATCTAACACTAACCCTAAACTTAACCCTACCCTAACCATAAACCTAACCCTAACGCCCTAAACCTAACCTCTAACACTAAGTATATTCCTCACCGTAACCCTAACCCTTTTCTTAAACCTCACCCTGAACCTAAACGTCACTCTAACCCTGAACCTAAATCTAACATTAACACTACAAGTAACTCCTAAACCTAACCCGAACCCTAAACCTAACCTTAACACTAACCTGAACACAAAATCAAACTCTAGCCCTAACCATAATAACCCTCGCCCCATCCTAAATTGCATCCAACCCTAACCTTAACCCTAAACCTAAACCTAACCCAAACCCTAACCTTAAACCAAACTCTAACCATAACGCTACTCCACCTCTTACCCTAAAACTAAGCCTTACATTAGCCCTGAATCTAACCCCAGACCTAGTCCGAATTCTAACCGTAGACCTAATCCTAACACTAACCCAAACTCTAAGCTTGATCCTAAATAGAACACTAACTCTAATTCGAAACCTGAACCTAAACCGAAATCTTACGCTACACCTAACCCTAAACCTAACCCTAACTCTAATCCTAAACATAACACTTACCCTAAACCCTCACCTTAACTGTGAAACTAACCATAACCCTCACCCTAAACCCTAACAATATCCCCCAACCATAACCCTATGGCTATCCCTAAACCGAACACTAACCTGAATCCCTAAGCCCTAACGATAACACTAACGCTAACCCAAACCCTAACCCCTAACACCAAAGCCTAACCCAAACCTTAACACTAACTCTCACCCTAACTCTAACACTAACCCTAAACCTAATCATAAACCTAACCCTAACCCTAACCCAAAACTAAGCATGACCAGAACCACAATGACTAACCGGAACCCTCACCCAAACCCTAACCCTAAACTAAAACTGTAACCCCTAACACCTTACCAGAACCATAATCCTAACCCTACCCAAACCTAACCCTAAACCTCACCCTCACCCCAACCACAACGCCTAACACAAACCGTGACCCTAACCCTATCCGTAACACTAAACTTAACCCTAACCTAAAACCTAAAACTAACCCTAAAGCTAAACAGAACCCGTAAACTTTACCCTAACACGAAACACAACCTTAACACTAACCTGAAACCTAAACCAAACCTTAGCCATAACCCTAACCCTAACCCTCACCCTCACCCTATCTTAAACTTCACCGTATCCCTAACCTAAAGCTCACCCGAACTCTAAACCTGTCCCTACCCCGCAACCTAACCCTAATCTTAACCTTGGCCCACCTGCAACCCTAAAACTAACCGTTACAATAACTCTGATCCGAAACCTCACCCTAAACCTCATCCGAATCCTAACCCTGACCGTAATCCTAACCCTGACCGTAATCCTAACCCTGACCGTAACCCTAACCTAACCTTAACCCTAACTTTAACCCTGCCATAAACTCAAACCTAACCCTCACCCCTAACAATAACTCTAACCCTAACCCTAAAACGAACCCTCACCTTTAACCAAAATTTCACCCTACCCATAACCCTAAACCTACCCTAACTTCATGGCAATCCTAACCTTAACCTAAATTAAACCTAACCCTGAACCTACCTCTAACCCTAACCCTAACCCTAAACCTAACCCCATCCCTAACCCTGACCCTAACGTGAACCCTAACCCCTAACCCTAACCCTAACTCTCACACTTAACATAAACTTCACCCTAACCCTAACCCTAAAACTAAACATAATACTCAATCTCCCCCAACTCTGACCCTGACCCTAATCCTAACCATAAACCTAACCCTAACCCTAAACTTAACCCTAACCCTGTCCCTAACTCTATCTCTAACCCTAATCCTAACCTTAAAACTTACCCTACACACTCAGCTTCAATGGAAACCTAGCACTAACCCTCACACTAACATCTAAACCTAAACCCTACCCTTAACCTAAGCCTATCTCTAACCTTAACCTAGCCCTAACCCTAACCATGACTTAACCCTAACACTTACCCTAACCCTAAAACTAATCTTAACCCTAAACCTAATCCTAACCTTAACCCTAACCCTAACGCCTAATGCTGAGGCTAAGCTCAACCCTCACCCTTAACTTAAACCTCACCCTAACTCTAACCCTAAACCGAACCCTATCCCTAAAGCTCACCCTAAACCTGACCCTAACATTAATCCAAACACCAAAACCTAACCCTCACACTAATACTAACCCTCAACCTAACCCTAACCTGATCCTAACCTTCACTCAAACACCTAACTCTAATATTTACCCTAAACCTAATCTTATCCTTCACCCTAAACCTAAGACTAACCCTAAAACTAAACCGAACCCTAAACTATTCTCTCACTCGAGCCAAAACCTAAACCTAACCCTAAGCCTCAATCTAACCCTGACCCTAACCGAGAAACCGTAAAACATCAGCTTAACCGTCAACCTAACACTAACCCTCACACGAACCCTAACCCTTTCCCTAAACCTAAGCCTATCCCTAATCCTAACCCTAACCCTGACCTAAACTTAACCCTTACCCTAACCCTAAACTTAACCCTAACCTTAACTCTACCCTAACCCTAACCCTTACAATCACTCTAAAGCTGACCCTAAACCTACACCCTAACTCTAACTCTAAACCTAACCCTAACCTAGCCCTACCTTTGACCGTAAACCAAGCCTTAACCCTAACCTTCTCCCTACCCTAACCTAACCCTAAACCAAATTCTAATACTAAGCTTAATCCTAACTCTAACCTTAACCCTAACCCTTACACTAACCCTCACTATTACCTGAAAATTCACCCTAACCCTAACCCTAACCCTAACTCTAACTCTAACCCTAACCATAGCACCTACCCTAAACCCTCACCTTAACTGTAAACCTAACCCTAACCCTCACCCTCACCCTAACCTCTAACTGTATCCCCAAATCTAAACCTAACGCTATCCCTAAACTTGTCCCTAACTGTAACCCAAACACAAACAGTAACCCTAATCTAACACTAACCCTAAACTTAACCCTACCCTAACCATAAAGCTAACCCTAACGCCCTAAACCTAACCTCTAACACTAAGTATAATCCTCACCGTAATCCTAACCCTTTTCTTAACCCTCACCCTGAACCTAAACGTCACTCTAACCCTGAACCTAAATCTAACATTAACACTAAAAGTAACTCCTAACCCTAACGCGAACCCTAAACCTAACCTTAACACTAACCTGAACACAAAATCAAACTCTAGCCCTAACCATAATAACCCTCGCCCCATCCTAAATTTCATCCAACCCTAACCTTAACCCTAAACCTAAACCTAACCCAAACCCTAACCTTAAACCAAACTCTAACCATAACGCTACTCCACCTCTTACCCTAAAACTAAGCCTTACATTAGCCCTGAATCTAACCCCAGACCTAGTCCGAATTCTAACCGTAGACCTAATCCTAACACTAACCCAAACTCTAAGCTTGATCCTAAATAGAACACTAACTCTAATTCGAAACCTGAACCTAAACCGAAATCTTACGCTACACCTAACCCTAAACCTAACCCTAACTCTAATCCTAAACATAACACTTACCCTAAACCCTCACCTTAACTGTGAAACTAACCATAACCCTCACCCTAAACCCTAACAATATCCCCCAACCATAACCCTATGGCTATCCCTAAACCGAACACTAACCTGAATCCCTAAGCCCTAACGATAACACTAACGCTAACCCAAACCCTAACCCCTAACACCAAAGCCTAACCCAAACCTTAACACTAACTCTCACCCTACCTCTAACACTAACCCTAAACCTAATCATAAACCTAACCCTAACCCTAACCCAAAACTAAGCATGACCAGAACCACAATGACTAACCGGAACCCTCACCCAAACCCTAACCCTAAACTAAAACTGTAACCCCTAACACCTTACCAGAACCATAATCCTAACCCTACCCAAACCTAACCCTAAACCTCACCCTCACCCCAACCACAACGCCTAACACAAACCGTGACCCTAACCCTATCCGTAACACTAAACTTAACCCTAACCTAAAACCTAAAACTAACCCTAAAGCTAAACAGAACCCGTAAACTTTACCCTAACACGAAACACAACCTTAACACTAACCTGAAACCTAAACCAAACCTTAGCCATAACCCTAACCCTAACCCTCACCCTCACCCTGTCTTAAACTTCACCGTATCCCTAACCTAAAGCTCACCCGAACTCTAAACCTGTCCCTACCCCGCAACCTAACCCTAATCTTAACCTTGGCCCACCTGTAACCCTAAAACTAACCGTTACAATAACTCTGATCCGAAACCTCACCCTAAAGCTCATCCGAATCCTAACCCTGACCGTAATCCTAACACTGACCGTAACCCTAACCTAACCTTAACCCTAACTTTAACCCTGCCATAAACTCAAACCTAACCCTCACCCCTAACAATAACTCTAACCCTAACCCTAAAACGAACCCTCACCTTTAACCAAAATTTCACCCTACCCATCACCCTAAACCTACCCTAACTTCATGGCAATCCTAACCTTAACCTAAATTAAACCTAACCCTGAACCTACCTCTAACCCTAACCCTAACCCTAAACCTAACCCCATCCCTAACCCTGACCCTAACGTGAACCCTAACCCCTAACCCTAACCCTAACTCTCACACTTAACATAAACTTCACCCTAACCCTAACCCTAAAACTAAACATAATACTAAATCTCCCCCAACTCTGACCCTGACCCTAATCCTAACCATAAACCTAACCCTAACCCTAAACTTAACCCTAACCCTGTCCCTAACTCTATCTCTAAGCCTAATCCTAACCTTAAAACTTACCCTACACACTCAGCTTCAATGGAAACCTAGCACTAACCCTCACACTAACATCTAAACCTAAACCCTACCCTTAACCTAAGCCTATCTCTAACCTTAACCTAGCCCTAAACCTAACCATGACTTAACCCTAACACTTACCCTAACCCTAAAACTAATCTTAACCCTAAACCTAATCCTAACCTTAACCCTAACCCTAACGCCTAATGCTGAGGCTAAGCTCAACCCTCACCCTTAACTTAAACCTCACCCTAACTCTAACCCTAAACCGAACCCTAACCCTAAACCGAACCCTATCCCTAAAGCTCACCCTAAACCTGACCCTAACATTAATCCAAACACCAAAACCTAACCCTCACACTAATACTAACCCTCAACCTAACCCTAACCTGATCCTAACCTTCACTCAAACACCTAACTCTAATATTTACCCTAAACCTAATCTTATCCTTCACCCTAAACCTAAGCCTAACCCTAAAACTAAACCGAACCCTAAACTATTCTCTCACTCGAGCCAACACCTAAACCTAACCCTAAGCCTCAATCTAACCCTGACCCTAACCGAGAAACCGTAAAACATCAGCTTAACCGTCAACCTAACACTAACCCTCACACGAACCCTAACCCTTTCCCTAAACCTAAGCCTATCCCTAATCCTAACCCTAACCCTGACCTAAACTTAACCCTTACCCTAACCCTAAACTTAAGCCTAACCTTAACTCTACCCTAACCCTAACCCTTACAATCACTCTAAAGCTGACCCTAACCCTACACCCTAACTCTAACTCTAAACGTAACCCTAACCTAGCCCTACCTTTGACCATAAACCAAGCCTTAACTCTAACCTTCTCCCTACCCTAACCTAACCCTAAACCAAATTCTAATACTAAGCTTAATCCTAACTCTAACCTTAACCCTAACCCTTACACTAACCCTCACTATTACCTGAAAATTCACCCTAACCCTAACCCTAACCCTAACTCTACCTCTAACTCTAACCTTAGCACCTACCCTAAACCCTCACCTTAACTGTAAACCTAACCCTAACCCTCACCCTCACCCTAACCTCTAACCGTATCCCCAAATCTAAACCTAACGCTATCCCTAAACTTGTCCCTAACCCTAACCCAAACACAAACACTAACCCTAATCTAACACTAACCCTAAACTTAACCCTACCCTAACCATAAACCTAACCCTAACGCCCTAAACCTAACCTCTAACACTAAGTATAATCCTCACCGTAATCCTAACCCTTTTCTTAAACCTCACCCTGAACCTAAACGTCACTCTAACCCTGAACCTAAATCTAACATTAACACTACAAGTAACTCCTAAACCTAACCCGAACCCTAAACCTAACCTTAACACTAACCTGAACACAAAATCAAACTCTAGCCCTAACCATAATAACCCTCGCCCCATCCTAAATTGCATCCAACCCTAACCTTAACCCTAAACCTAAACCTAACCCAAACCCTAACCTTAAACCAAACTCTAACCATAACGCTACTCCACCTCTTACCCTAAAACTAAGCCTTACATTAGCCCTGAATCTAACCCCAGACCTAGTCCGAATTCTAACCGTAGACCTAATCCTAACACTAACCCAAACTCTAAGCTTGATCCTAAATAGAACACTAACTCTAATTCGAAACCTGAACCTAAACCGAAATCTTACGCTACACCTAACCCTAAACCTAACCCTAACTCTAATCCTAAACATAACACTTACCCTAAACCCTCACCTTAACTGTGAAACTAACCATAACCCTCACCCTAAACCCTAACAATATTCCCCAACCATAACCCTATGGCTATCCCTAAACCGAACACTAACCTGAATCCCTAAGCCCTAACGATAACACTAACGCTAACCCAAACCCTAACCCCTAACACCAAAGCCTAACCCAAACCTTAACACTAACTCTCACCCTAACTCTAACACTAACCCTAAACCTAATCATAAACCTAACCCTAACCCTAACCCAAAACTAAGCATGACCAGAACCACAATGACTAACCGGAACCCTCACCCAAACCCTAACCCTAAACTAAAACTGTAACCCCTAACACCTTACCAGAACCATAATCCTAACCCTACCCAAACCTAACCCTAAACCTCACCCTCACCCCAACCACAACGCCTAACACAAACCGTGACCCTAACCCTATCCGTAACACTAAACTTAACCCTAACCTAAAACCTAAAACTAACCCTAAAGCTAAACAGAACCCGTAAACTTTACCCTAACACGAAACACAACCTTAACACTAACCTGAAACCTAAACCAAACCTTAGCCATAACCCTAACCCTAACCCTCACCCTCACCCTATCTTAAACTTCACCGTATCCCTAACCTAAAGCGCACCCGAACTCTAAACCTGTCCCTACCCCGCAACCTAACCCTAATCTTAACCTTGGCCCACCTGCAACCCTCAAACTAACCGTTACAATAACTCTGATCCGAAACCTCACCCTAAACCTCATCCGAATCCTAACCCTGACCGTAATCCTAACCCTGACCGTAATCCTAACCCTGACCGTAACCCTAACCTAACCTTAACCCTAACTTTAACCCTGCCATAAACTCAAACCTAACCCTCACCCCTAACAATAACTCTAACCCTAACCCTAAAACGAACCCTCACCTTTAACCAAAATTTCACCCTACCCATCACCCTAAACCTACCCTAACTTCATGGCAATCCTAACCTTAACCTAAATTAAACCTAACCCTGAACCTACCTCTAACCCTAACCCTAACCCTAAACCTAACCCCATCCCTAACCCTGACCCTAACGTGAACCCTAACCCCTAACCCTAACCCTAACTCTCACACTTAACATAAACTTCACCCTAACCCTAACCCTAAAACTAAACATAATACTCAATCTCCCCCAACTCTGACCCTGACCCTAATCCTAACCATAAACCTAACCCTAACCCTAAACTTAACCCTAACCCTGTCCCTAACTCTATCTCTAACCCTAATCCTAACCTTAAAACTTACCCTACACACTCAGCTTCAATGGAAACCTAGCACTAACCCTCACACTAACATCTAAACCTAAACCCTACCCTTAACCTAAGCCTATCTCTAACCTTAACCTAGCCCTAACCCTAACCATGACTTAACCCTAACACTTACCCTAACCCTAAAACTAATCTTAACCCTAAACCTAATCCTAACCTTAACCCTAACCCTAACGCCTAATGCTGAGGCTAAGCTCAACCCTCACCCTTAACTTAAACCTCACCCTAACTCTAACCCTAAACCGAACCCTATCCCTAAAGCTCACCCTAAACCTGACCCTAACATTAATCCAAACACCAAAACCTAACCCTCACACTAATACTAACCCTCAACCTAACCCTAACCTGATCCTAACCTTCACTCAAACACCTAACTCTAATATTTACCCTAAACCTAATCTTATCCTTCACCCTAAACCTAAGCCTAACCCTAAAACTAAACCGAACCCTAAACTATTCTCTCACTCGAGCCAAAACCTAAACCTAACCCTAAGCCTCAATCTAACCCTGACCCTAACCGAGAAACCGTAAAACATCAGCTTAACCGTCAACCTAACACTAACCCTCACACGAACCCTAACCCTTTCCCTAAACCTAAGCCTATCCCTAATCCTAACCCTAACCCTGACCTAAACTTAACCCTTACCCTAACCCTAAACTTAACCCTAACCTTAACTCTACCCTAACCCTAACCCTTACAATCACTCTAAAGCTGACCCTAAACCTACACCCTAACTCTAACTCTAAACCTAACCCTAACCTAGCCCTACCTTTGACCGTAAACCAAGCCTTAACCCTAACCTTCTCCCTACCCTAACCTAACCCTAAACCAAATTCTAATACTAAGCTTAATCCTAACTCTAACCTTAACCCTAACCCTTACACTAACCCTCACTATTACCTGAAAATTCACCCTAACCCTAACCCTAACCCTAACTCTAACTCTAACCCTAACCATAGCACCTACCCTAAACCCTCACCTTAACTGTAAACCTAACCCTAACCCTCACCCTCACCCTAACCTCTAACTGTATCCCCAAATCTAAACCTAACGCTATCCCTAAACTTGTCCCTAACTGTAACCCAAACACAAACAGTAACCCTAATCTAACACTAACCCTAAACTTAACCCTACCCTAACCATAAAGCTAACCCTAACGCCCTAAACCTAACCTCTAACACTAAGTATAATCCTCACCGTAATCCTAACCCTTTTCTTAACCCTCACCCTGAACCTAAACGTCACTCTAACCCTGAACCTAAATCTAACATTAACACTAAAAGTAACTCCTAACCCTAACGCGAACCCTAAACCTAACCTTAACACTAACCTGAACACAAAATCAAACTCTAGCCCTAACCATAATAACCCTCGCCCCATCCTAAATTTCATCCAACCCTAACCTTAACCCTAAACCTAAACCTAACCCAAACCCTAACCTTAAACCAAACTCTAACCATAACGCTACTCCACCTCTTACCCTAAAACTAAGCCTTACATTAGCCCTGAATCTAACCCCAGACCTAGTCCGAATTCTAACCGTAGACCTAATCCTAACACTAACCCAAACTCTAAGCTTGATCCTAAATAGAACACTAACTCTAATTCGAAACCTGAACCTAAACCGAAATCTTACGCTACACCTAACCCTAAACCTACCCCTAACTCTAATCCTAAACATAACACTTACCCTAAACCCTCACCTTAACTGTGAAACTAACCATAACCCTCACCCTAAACCCTAACAATATCCCCCAACCATAACCCTATGGCTATCCCTAAACCGAACACTAACCTGAATCCCTAAGCCCTAACGATAACACTAACGCTAACCCAAACCCTAACCCCTAACACCAAAGCCTAACCCAAACCTTAACACTAACTCTCACCCTAACTCTAACACTAACCCTAAACCTAATCATAAACCTAACCCTAACCCTAACCCAAAACTAAGCATGACCAGAACCACAATGACTAACCGGAACCCTCACCCAAACCCTAACCCTAAACTAAAACTGTAACCCCTAACACCTTACCAGAACCATAATCCTAACCCTACCCAAACCTAACCCTAAACCTCACCCTCACCCCAACCACAACGCCTAACACAAACCGTGACCCTAACCCTATCCGTAACACTAAACTTAACCCTAACCTAAAACCTAAAACTAACCCTAAAGCTAAACAGAACCCGTCAACTTTACCCTAACACGAAACACAACCTTAACACTAACCTGAAACCTAAACCAAACCTTAGCCATAACCCTAACCCTAACTTTCACCCTCACCCTGTCTTAAACTTCACCGTATCCCTAACCTAAAGCTCACCCGAACTCTAAACCTGTCCCTACCCCGCAACCTAACCCTAATCTTAACCTTGGCCCACCTGTAACCCTAAAACTAACCGTTACAATAACTCTGATCCGAAACCTCACCCTAAACCTAATCCGAATCCTAACCCTGACCGTAATCCTAACACTGACCGTAACCCTAACCTAACCTTAACCCTAACTTTAACCCTGCCATAAACTCAAACCTAACCCTCACCCCTAACAATAACTCTAACCCTAACCCTAAAACGAACCCTCACCTTTAACCAAAATTTCACCCTACCCATCACCCTAAACCTACCCTAACTTCATGGCAATCCTAACCTTAACCTAAATTAAACCTAACCCTGAACCTACCTCTAACCCTAACCCTAACCCTAAACCTAACCCCATCCCTAACCCTGACCCTAACGTGAACCCTAACCCCTAACCCTAACCCTAACTCTCACACTTAACATAAACTTCACCCTAACCCTTACCCTAAAACTAAACATAATACTCAATCTCCCCCAACTCTGACCCTGACCCTAATCCTAACCATAAACCTAACCCTAACCCTAAACTTAACCCTAACCCTGTCCCTAACTCTATCTCTAACCCTAATCCTAACCTTAAAACTTACCCTACACACTCAGCTTCAATGGAAACCTAGCACTAACCCTCACACTAACATCTAAACCTAAACCCTACCCTTAACCTAAGCCTATCTCTAACCTTAACCTAGCCCTAAACCTAACCATGACTTAACCCTAACACTTACCCTAACCCTAAAACTAATCTTAACCCTAAACCTAATCCTAACCTTAACCCTAACCCTAACGCCTAATGCTGAGGCTAAGCTCAACCCTCACCCTTAACTTAAACCTCACCCTAACTCTAACCCTAAACCGAACCCTAACCCTAAACCGAACCCTATCCCTAAAGCTCACCCTAAACCTGACCCTAACATTAATCCAAACACCAAAACCTAACCCTCACACTAATACTAACCCTCAACCTAACCCTAACCTGATCCTAACCTTCACTCAAACACCTAACTCTAATATTTACCCTAAACCTAATCTTATCCTTCACCCTAAACCTAAGCCTAACCCTAAAACTAAACCGAACCCTAAACTATTCTCTCACTCGAGCCAAAACCTAAACCTAACCCTAAGCCTCAATCTAACCCTGACCCTAACCGAGAAACCGTAAAACATCAGCTTAACCGTCAACCTAACACTAACCCTCACACGAACCCTAACCCTTTCCCTAAACCTAAGCCTATCCCTAATCCTAACCCTAACCCTGACCTAAACTTAACCCTTACCCTAACCCTAAACTTAACCCTAACCTTAACTCTACCCTAACCCTAACCCTTACAATCACTCTAAAGCTGACCCTAAACCTACACCCTAACTCTAACTCTAAACCTAACCCTAACCTAGCCCTACCTTTGACCGTAAACCAAGCCTTAACCCTAACCTTCTCCCTACCCTAACCTAACCCTAAACCAAATTCTAATACTAAGCTTAATCCTAACTCTAACCTTAACCCTAACCCTTACACTAACCCTCACTATTACCTGAAAATTCACCCTAACCCTAACCCTAACCCTAACTCTAACTCTAACCCTAACCATAGCACCTACCCTAAACCCTCACCTTAACTGTAAACCTAACCCTAACCCTCACCCTCACCCTAACCTCTAACTGTATCCCCAAATCTAAACCTAACGCTATCCCTAAACTTGTCCCTAACTGTAACCCAAACACAAACAGTAACCCTAATCTAACACTAACCCTAAACTTAACCCTACCCTAACCATAAAGCTAACCCTAACGCCCTAAACCTAACCTCTAACACTAAGTATAATCCTCACCGTAATCCTAACCCTTTTCTTAACCCTCACCCTGAACCTAAACGTCACTCTAACCCTGAACCTAAATCTAACATTAACACTAAAAGTAACTCCTAACCCTAACGCGAACCCTAAACCTAACCTTAACACTAACCTGAACACAAAATCAAACTCTAGCCCTAACCATAATAACCCTCGCCCCATCCTAAATTTCATCCAACCCTAACCTTAACCCTAAACCTAAACCTAACCCAAACCCTAACCTTAAACCAAACTCTAACCATAACGCTACTCCACCTCTTACCCTAAAACTAAGCCTTACATTAGCCCTGAATCTAACCCCAGACCTAGTCCGAATTCTAACCGTAGACCTAATCCTAACACTAACCCAAACTCTAAGCTTGATCCTAAATAGAACACTAACTCTAATTCGAAACCTGAACCTAAACCGAAAACTTACGCTACACCTAACCCTAAACCTACCCCTAACTCTAATCCTAAACATAACACTTACCCTAAACCCTCACCTTAACTGTGAAACTAACCATAACCCTCACCCTAAACCCTAACAATATCCCCCAACCATAACCCTATGGCTATCCCTAAACCGAACACTAACCTGAATCCCTAAGCCCTAACGATAACACTAACGCTAACCCAAACCCTAACCCCTAACACCAAAGCCTAACCCAAACCTTAACACTAACTCTCACCCTAACTCTAACACTAACCCTAAACCTAATCATAAACCTAACCCTAACCCTAACCCAAAACTAAGCATGACCAGAACCACAATGACTAACCGGAACCCTCACCCAAACCCTAACCCTAAACTAAAACTGTAACCCCTAACACCTTACCAGAACCATAATCCTAACCCTACCCAAACCTAACCCTAAACCTCACCCTCACCCCAACCACAACGCCTAACACAAACCGTGACCCTAACCCTATCCGTAACACTAAACTTAACCCTAACCTAAAACCTAAAACTAACCCTAAAGCTAAACAGAACCCGTCAACTTTACCCTAACACGAAACACAACCTTAACACTAACCTGAAACCTAAACCAAACCTTAGCCATAACCCTAACCCTAACTTTCACCCTCACCCTGTCTTAAACTTCACCGTATCCCTAACCTAAAGCTCACCCGAACTCTAAACCTGTCCCTACCCCGCAACCTAACCCTAATCTTAACCTTGGCCCACCTGTAACCCTAAAACTAACCGTTACAATAACTCTGATCCGAAACCTCACCCTAAACCTAATCCGAATCCTAACCCTGACCGTAATCCTAACACTGACCGTAACCCTAACCTAACCTTAACCCTAACTTTAACCCTGCCATAAACTCAAACCTAACCCTCACCCCTAACAATAACTCTAACCCTAACCCTAAAACGAACCCTCACCTTTAACCAAAATTTCACCCTACCCATCACCCTAAACCTACCCTAACTTCATGGCAATCCTAACCTTAACCTAAATTAAACCTAACCCTGAACCTACCTCTAACCCTAACCCTAACCCTAAACCTAACCCCATCCCTAACCCTGACCCTAACGTGAACCCTAACCCCTAACCCTAACCCTAACTCTCACACTTAACATAAACTTCACCCTAACCCTTACCCTAAAACTAAACATAATACTCAATCTCCCCCAACTCTGACCCTGACCCTAATCCTAACCATAAACCTAACCCTAACCCTAAACTTAACCCTAACCCTGTCCCTAACTCTATCTCTAACCCTAATCCTAACCTTAAAACTTACCCTACACACTCAGCTTCAATGGAAACCTAGCACTAACCCTCACACTAACATCTAAACCTAAACCCTACCCTTAACCTAAGCCTATCTCTAACCTTAACCTAGCCCTAAACCTAACCATGACTTAACCCTAACACTTACCCTAACCCTAAAACTAATCTTAACCCTAAACCTAATCCTAACCTTAACCCTAACCCTAACGCCTAATGCTGAGGCTAAGCTCAACCCTCACCCTTAACTTAAACCTCACCCTAACTCTAACCCTAAACCGAACCCTAACCCTAAACCGAACCCTATCCCTAAAGCTCACCCTAAACCTGACCCTAACATTAATCCAAACACCAAAACCTAACCCTCACACTAATACTAACCCTCAACCTAACCCTAACCTGATCCTAACCTTCACTCAAACACCTAACTCTAATATTTACCCTAAACCTAATCTTATCCTTCACCCTAAACCTAAGCCTAACCCTAAAACTAAACCGAACCCTAAACTATTCTCTCACTCGAGCCAACACCTAAACCTAACCCTAAGCCTCAATCTAACCCTGACCCTAACCGAGAAACCGTAAAACATCAGCTTAACCGTCAACCTAACACTAACCCTCACACGAACCCTAACCCTTTCCCTAAACCTAAGCCTATCCCTAATCCTAACCTTAACCCTGACCTAAACTTAACCCTTACCCTAACCCTAAACTTAAGCCTAACCTTAACTCTACCCTAACCCTAACCCTTACAATCACTCTAAAGCTGACCCTAACCCTACACCCTAACTCTAACTCTAAACGTAACCCTAACCTAGCCCTACCTTTGACCATAAACCAAGCCTTAACTCTAACCTTCTCCCTACCCTAACCTAACCCTAAACCAAATTCTAATACTAAGCTTAATCCTAACTCTAACCTTAACCCTAACCCTTACACTAACCCTCACTATTACCTGAAAATTCACCCTAACCCTAACCCTAACCCTAACTCTACCTCTAACTCTAACCTTAGCACCTACCCTAAACCCTCACCTTAACTGTAAACCTAACCCTAACCCTCACCCTCACCCTAACCTCTAACCGTATCCCCAAATCTAAACCTAACGCTATCCCTAAACTTGTCCCTAACCCTAACCCAAACACAAACACTAACCCTAATCTAACACTAACCCTAAACTTAACCCTACCCTAACCATAAACCTAACCCTAACGCCCTAAACCTAACCTCTAACACTAAGTATAATCCTCACCGTAATCCTAACCCTTTTCTTAAACCTCACCCTGAACCTAAACGTCACTCTAACCCTGAACCTAAATCTAACATTAACACTACAAGTAACTCCTAAACCTAACCCGAACCCTAAACCTAACCTTAACACTAACATGAACACAAAATCAAACTCTAGCCCTAACCATAATAACCCTCGCCCCATCCTAAATTGCATCCAACCCTAACCTTAACCCTAAACCTAAACCTAACCCAAACCCTAACCTTAAACCAAACTCTAACCATAACGCTACTCCACCTCTTACCCTAAAACTAAGCCTTACATTAGCCCTGAATCTAACCCCAGACCTAGTCCGAATTCTAACCGTAGACCTAATCCTAACACTAACCCAAACTCTAAGCTTGATCCTAAATAGAACACTAACTCTAATTCGAAACCTGAACCTAAACCGAAATCTTACGCTACACCTAACCCTAAACCTAACCCTAACTCTAATCCTAAACATAACACTTACCCTAAACCCTCACCTTAACTGTGAAACTAACCATAACCCTCACCCTAAACCCTAACAATATCCCCCAACCATAACCCTATGGCTATCCCTAAACCAAACACTAACCTGAATCCCTAAGCCCTAACGATAACACTAACGCTAACCCAAACCCTAACCCCTAACACCAAAGCCTAACCCAAACCTTAACACTAACTCTCACCCTAACTCTAACACTAACCCTAAACCTAATCATAAACCTAACCCTAACCCTAACCCAAAACTAAGCATGACCAGAACCACAATGACTAACCGGAACCCTCACCCAAACCCTAACCCTAAACTAAAACTGTAACCCCTAACACCTTACCAGAACCATAATCCTAACCCTACCCAAACCTAACCCTAAACCTCACCCTCACCCCAACCACAACGCCTAACACAAACCGTGACCCTAACCCTATCCGTAACACTAAACTTAACCCTAACCTAAAACCTAAAACTAACCCTAAAGCTAAACAGAACCCGTAAACTTTACCCTAACACGAAACACAACCTTAACACTAACCTGAAACCTAAACCAAACCTTAGCCATAACCCTAACCCTAACCCTCACCCTCACCCTGTCTTAAACTTCACCGTATCCCTAACCTAAAGCTCACCCGAACTCTAAACCTGTCCCTACCCCGCAACCTAACCCTAATCTTAACCTTGGCCCACCTGTAACCCTAAAACTAACCGTTACAATAACTCTGATCCGAAACCTCACCCTAAAGCTCATCCGAATCCTAACCCTGACCGTAATCCTAACACTGACCGTAACCCTAACCTAACCTTAACCCTAACTTTAACCCAGCCATAAACTCAAACCTAACCCTCACCCCTAACAATAACTCTAACCCTAACCCTAAAACGAACCCTCACCTTTAACCAAAATTTCACCCTACCCATCACCCTAAACCTACCCTAACTTCATGGCAATCCTAACCTTAACCTAAATTAAACCTAACCCTGAACCTACCTCTAACCCTAACCCTAACCCTAAACCTAACCCCATCCCTAACCCTGACCCTAACGTGAACCCTAACCCCTAACCCTAACCCTAACTCTCACACTTAACATAAACTTCACCCTAACCCTAACCCTAAAACTAAACATAATACTAAATCTCCCCCAACTCTGACCCTGACCCTAATCCTAACCATAAACCTAACCCTAACCCTAAACTTAACCCTAACCCTGTCCCTAACTCTATCTCTAACCCTAATCCTAACCTTAAAACTTACCCTACACACTCAGCTTCAATGGAAACCTAGCACTAACCCTCACACTAACATCTAAACCTAAACCCTACCCTTAACCTAAGCCTATCTCTAACCTTAACCTAGCCCTAAACCTAACCATGACTTAACCCTAACACTTACCCTAACCCTAAAACTAATCTTAACCCTAAACCTAATCCTAACCTTAACCCTAACCCTAACGCCTAATGCTGAGGCTAAGCTCAACCCTCACCCTTAACTTAAACCTCACCCTAACTCTAACCCTAAACCGAACCCTAACCCTAAACCGAACCCTATCCCTAAAGCTCACCCTAAACCTGACCCTAACATTAATCCAAACACCAAAACCTAACCCTCACACTAATACTAACCCTCAACCTAACCCTAACCTGATCCTAACCTTCACTCAAACACCTAACTCTAATATTTACCCTAAACCTAATCTTATCCTTCACCCTAAACCTAAGCCTAACCCTAAAACTAAACCGAACCCTAAACTATTCTCTCACTCGAGCCAAAACCTAAACCTAACCCTAAGCCTCAATCTAACCCTGACCCTAACCGAGAAACCGTAAAACATCAGCTTAACCGTCAACCTAACACTAACCCTCACACGAACCCTAACCCTTTCCCTAAACCTAAGCCTATCCCTAATCCTAACCCTAACCCTGACCTAAACTTAACCCTTACCCTAACCCTAAACTTAACCCTAACCTTAACTCTCCCCTAACCCTAACCCTTACAATCACTCTAAAGCTGACCCTAAACCTACACCCTAACTCTAACTCTAAACCTAACCCTAACCTAGCCCTACCTTTGACCGTAAACCAAGCCTTAACCCTAACCTTCTCCCTACCCTAACCTAACCCTAAACCAAATTCTAATACTAAGCTTAATCCTAACTCTAACCTTAACCCTAACCCTTACACTAACCCTCACTATTACCTGAAAATTCACCCTAACCCTAACCCTAACCCTAACTCTAACTCTAACCCTAACCATAGCACCTACCCTAAACCCTCACCTTAACTGTAAACCTAACCCTAACCCTCACCCTCACCCTAACCTCTAACTGTATCCCCAAATCTAAACCTAACGCTATCCCTAAACTTGTCCCTAACTGTAACCCAAACACAAACAGTAACCCTAATCTAACACTAACCCTAAACTTAACCCTACCCTAACCATAAAGCTAACCCTAACGCCCTAAACCTAACCTCTAACACTAAGTATAATCCTCACCGTAATCCTAACCCTTTTCTTAACCCTCACCCTGAACCTAAACGTCACTCTAACCCTGAACCTAAATCTAACATTAACACTAAAAGTAACTCCTAACCCTAACGCGAACCCTAAACCTAACCTTAACACTAACCTGAACACAAAATCAAACTCTAGCCCTAACCATAATAACCCTCGCCCCATCCTAAATTTCATCCAACCCTAACCTTAACCCTAAACCTAAACCTAACCCAAACCCTAACCTTAAACCAAACTCTAACCATAACGCTACTCCACCTCTTACCCTAAAACTAAGCCTTACATTAGCCCTGAATCTAACCCCAGACCTAGTCCGAATTCTAACCGTAGACCTAATCCTAACACTAACCCAAACTCTAAGCTTGATCCTAAATAGAACACTAACTCTAATTCGAAACCTGAACCTAAACCGAAATCTTACGCTACACCTAACCCTAAACCTACCCCTAACTCTAATCCTAAACATAACACTTACCCTAAACCCTCACCTTAACTGTGAAACTAACCATAACCCTCACCCTAAACCCTAACAATATCCCCCAACCATAACCCTATGGCTATCCCTAAACCGAACACTAACCTGAATCCCTAAGCCCTAACGATAACACTAACGCTAACCCAAACCCTAACCCCTAACACCAAAGCCTAACCCAAACCTTAACACTAACTCTCACCCTAACTCTAACACTAACCCTAAACCTAATCATAAACCTAACCCTAACCCTAACCCAAAACTAAGCATGACCAGAACCACAATGACTAACCGGAACCCTCACCCAAACCCTAACCCTAAACTAAAACTGTAACCCCTAACACCTTACCAGAACCATAATCCTAACCCTACCCAAACCTAACCCTAAACCTCACCCTCACCCCAACCACAACGCCTAACACAAACCGTGACCCTAACCCTATCCGTAACACTAAACTTAACCCTAACCTAAAACCTAAAACTAACCCTAAAGCTAAACAGAACCCGTAAACTTTACCCTAACACGAAACACAACCTTAACACTAACCTGAAACCTAAACCAAACCTTAGCCATAACCCTAACCCTAACTTTCACCCTCACCCTGTCTTAAACTTCACCGTATCCCTAACCTAAAGCTCACCCGAACTCTAAACCTGTCCCTACCCCGCAACCTAACCCTAATCTTAACCTTGGCCCACCTGTAACCCTAAAACTAACCGTTACAATAACTCTGATCCGAAACCTCACCCTAAACCTAATCCGAATCCTAACCCTGACCGTAATCCTAACACTGACCGTAACCCTAACCTAACCTTAACCCTAACTTTAACCCTGCCATAAACTCAAACCTAACCCTCACCCCTAACAATAACTCTAACCCTAACCCTAAAACGAACCCTCACCTTTAACCAAAATTTCACCCTACCCATCACCCTAAACCTACCCTAACTTCATGGCAATCCTAACCTTAACCTAAATTAAACCTAACCCTGAACCTACCTCTAACCCTAACCCTAACCCTAAACCTAACCCCATCCCTAACCCTGACCCTAACGTGAACCCTAACCCCTAACCCTAACCCTAACTCTCACACTTAACATAAACTTCACCCTAACCCTTACCCTAAAACTAAACATAATACTCAATCTCCCCCAACTCTGACCCTGACCCTAATCCTAACCATAAACCTAACCCTAACCCTAAACTTAACCCTAACCCTGTCCCTAACTCTATCTCTAACCCTAATCCTAACCTTAAAACTTACCCTACACACTCAGCTTCAATGGAAACCTAGCACTAACCCTCACACTAACATCTAAACCTAAACCCTACCCTTAACCTAAGCCTATCTCTAACCTTAACCTAGCCCTAAACCTAACCATGACTTAACCCTAACACTTACCCTAACCCTAAAACTAATCTTAACCCTAAACCTAATCCTAACCTTAACCCTAACCCTAACGCCTAATGCTGAGGCTAAGCTCAACCCTCACCCTTAACTTAAACCTCACCCTAACTCTAACCCTAAACCGAACCCTAACCCTAAACCGAACCCTATCCCTAAAGCTCACCCTAAACCTGACCCTAACATTAATCCAAACACCAAAACCTAACCCTCACACTAATACTAACCCTCAACCTAACCCTAACCTGATCCTAACCTTCACTCAAACACCTAACTCTAATATTTACCCTAAACCTAATCTTATCCTTCACCCTAAACCTAAGCCTAACCCTAAAACTAAACCGAACCCTAAACTATTCTCTCACTCGAGCCAACACCTAAACCTAACCCTAAGCCTCAATCTAACCCTGACCCTAACCGAGAAACCGTAAAACATCAGCTTAACCGTCAACCTAACACTAACCCTCACACGAACCCTAACCCTTTCCCTAAACCTAAGCCTATCCCTAATCCTAACCCTAACCCTGACCTAAACTTAACCCTTACCCTAACCCTAAACTTAAGCCTAACCTTAACTCTACCCTAACCCTAACCCTTACAATCACTCTAAAGCTGACCCTAACCCTACACCCTAACTCTAACTCTAAACGTAACCCTAACCTAGCCCTACCTTTGACCATAAACCAAGCCTTAACTCTAACCTTCTCCCTACCCTAACCTAACCCTAAACCAAATTCTAATACTAAGCTTAATCCTAACTCTAACCTTAACCCTAACCCTTACACTAACCCTCACTATTACCTGAAAATTCACCCTAACCCTAACCCTAACCCTAACTCTACCTCTAACTCTAACCTTAGCACCTACCCTAAACCCTCACCTTAACTGTAAACCTAACCCTAACCCTCACCCTCACCCTAACCTCTAACCGTATCCCCAAATCTAAACCTAACGCTATCCCTAAACTTGTCCCTAACCCTAACCCAAACACAAACACTAACCCTAATCTAACACTAACCCTAAACTTAACCCTACCCTAACCATAAACCTAACCCTAACGCCCTAAACCTAACCTCTAACACTAAGTATAATCCTCACCGTAATCCTAACCCTTTTCTTAAACCTCACCCTGAACCTAAACGTCACTCTAACCCTGAACCTAAATCTAACATTAACACTACAAGTAACTCCTAAACCTAACCCGAACCCTAAACCTAACCTTAACACTAACCTGAACACAAAATCAAACTCTAGCCCTAACCATAATAACCCTCGCCCCATCCTAAATTGCATCCAACCCTAACCTTAACCCTAAACCTAAACCTAACCCAAACCCTAACCTTAAACCAAACTCTAACCATAACGCTACTCCACCTCTTACCCTAAAACTAAGCCTTACATTAGCCCTGAATCTAACCCCAGACCTAGTCCAAATTCTAACCGTAGACCTAATCCTAACACTAACCCAAACTCTAAGCTTGATCCTAAATAGAACACTAACTCTAATTCGAAACCTGAACCTAAACCGAAATCTTACGCTACACCTAACCCTAAACCTAACCCTAACTCTAATCCTAAACATAACACTTACCCTAAACCCTCACCTTAACTGTGAAACTAACCATAACCCTCACCCTAAACCCTAACAATATCCCCCAACCATAACCCTATGGCTATCCCTAAACCGAACACTAACCTGAATCCCTAAGCCCTAACGATAACACTAACGCTAACCCAAACCCTAACCCCTAACACCAAAGCCTAACCCAAACCTTAACACTAACTCTCACCCTAACTCTAACACTAACCCTAAACCTAATCATAAACCTAACCCTAACCCTAACCCAAAACTAAGCATGACCAGAACCACAATGACTAACCGGAACCCTCACCCAAACCCTAACCCTAAACTAAAACTGTAACCCCTAACACCTTACCAGAACCATAATCCTAACCCTACCCAAACCTAACCCTAAACCTCACCCTCACCCCAACCACAACGCCTAACACAAACCGTGACCCTAACCCTATCCGTAACACTAAACTTAACCCTAACCTAAAACCTAAAACTAACCCTAAAGCTAAACAGAACCCGTAAACTTTACCCTAACACGAAACACAACCTTAACACTAACCTGAAACCTAAACCAAACCTTAGCCATAACCCTAACCCTAACCCTCACCCTCACCCTGTCTTAAACTTCACCGTATCCCTAACCTAAAGCTCACCCGAACTCTAAACCTGTCCCTACCCCGCAACCTAACCCTAATCTTAACCTTGGCCCACCTGTAACCCTAAAACTAACCGTTACAATAACTCTGATCCGAAACCTCACCCTAAAGCTCATCCGAATCCTAACCCTGACCGTAATCCTAACACTGACCGTAACCCTAACCTAACCTTAACCCTAACTTTAACCCAGCCATAAACTCAAACCTAACCCTCACCCCTAACAATAACTCTAACCCTAAGCCTAAAACGAACCCTCACCTTTAACCAAAATTTCACCCTACCCATCACCCTAAACCTACCCTAACTTCATGGCAATCCTAACCTTAACCTAAATTAAACCTAACCCTGAACCTACCTCTAACCCTAACCCTAACCCTAAACCTAACCCCATCCCTAACCCTGACCCTAACGTGAACCCTAACCCCTAACCCTAACCCTAACTCTCACACTTAACATAAACTTCACCCTAACCCTAACCCTAAAACTAAACATAATACTAAATCTCCCCCAACTCTGACCCTGACCCTAATCCTAACCATAAACCTAACCCTAACCCTAAACTTAACCCTAACCCTGTCCCTAACTCTATCTCTAACCCTAATCCTAACCTTAAAACTTACCCTACACACTCAGCTTCAATGGAAACCTAGCACTAACCCTCACACTAACATCTAAACCTAAACCCTACCCTTAACCTAAGCCTATCTCTAACCTTAACCTAGCCCTAAACCTAACCATGACTTAACCCTAACACTTACCCTAACCCTAAAACTAATCTTAACCCTAAACCTAATCCTAACCTTAACCCTAACCCTAACGCCTAATGCTGAGGCTAAGCTCAACCCTCACCCTTAACTTAAACCTCACCCTAACTCTAACCCTAAACCGAACCCTAACCCTAAACCGAACCCTATCCCTAAAGCTCACCCTAAACCTGACCCTAACATTAATCCAAACACCAAAACCTAACCCTCACACTAATACTAACCCTCAACCTAACCCTAACCTGATCCTAACCTTCACTCAAACACCTAACTCTAATATTTACCCTAAACCTAATCTTATCCTTCACCCTAAACCTAAGCCTAACCCTAAAACTAAACCGAACCCTAAACTATTCTCTCACTCGAGCCAACACCTAAACCTAACCCTAAGCCTCAATCTAACCCTGACCCTAACCGAGAAACCGTAAAACATCAGCTTAACCGTCAACCTAACACTAACCCTCACACGAACCCTAACCCTTTCCCTAAACCTAAGCCTATCCCTAATCCTAACCCTAACCCTGACCTAAACTTAACCCTTACCCTAACCCTAAACTTAAGCCTAACCTTAACTCTACCCTAACCCTAACCCTTACAATCACTCTAAAGCTGACCCTAACCCTACACCCTAACTCTAACTCTAAACGTAACCCTAACCTAGCCCTACCTTTGACCATAAACCAAGCCTTAACTCTAACCTTCTCCCTACCCTAACCTAACCCTAAACCAAATTCTAATACTAAGCTTAATCCTAACTCTAACCTTAACCCTAACCCTTACACTAACCCTCACTATTACCTGAAAATTCACCCTAACCCTAACCCTAACCCTAACTCTACCTCTAACTCTAACCTTAGCACCTACCCTAAACCCTCACCTTAACTGTAAACCTAACCCTAACCCTCACCCTCACCCTAACCTCTAACCGTATCCCCAAATCTAAACCTAACGCTATCCCTAAACTTGTCCCTAACCCTAACCCAAACACAAACACTAACCCTAATCTAACACTAACCCTAAACTTAACCCTACCCTAACCATAAACCTAACCCTAACGCCCTAAACCTAACCTCTAACACTAAGTATAATCCTCACCGTAATCCTAACCCTTTTCTTAAACCTCACCCTGAACCTAAACGTCACTCTAACCCTGAACCTAAATCTAACATTAACACTACAAGTAACTCCTAAACCTAACCCGAACCTTAAACCTAACCTTAACACTAACCTGAACACAAAATCAAACTCTAGCCCTAACCATAATAACCCTCGCCCCATCCTAAATTGCATCCAACCCTAACCTTAACCCTAAACCTAAACCTAACCCAAACCCTAACCTTAAACCAAACTCTAACCATAACGCTACTCCACCTCTTACCCTAAAACTAAGCCTTACATTAGCCCTGAATCTAACCCCAGACCTAGTCCGAATTCTAACCGTAGACCTAATCCTAACACTAACCCAAACTCTAAGCTTGATCCTAAATAGAACACTAACTCTAATTCGAAACCTGAACCTAAACCGAAATCTTACGCTACACCTAACCCTAAACCTAACCCTAACTCTAATCCTAAACATAACACTTACCCTAAACCCTCACCTTAACTGTGAAACTAACCATAACCCTCACCCTAAACCCTAACAATATCCCCCAACCATAACCCTATGGCTATCCCTAAACCGAACACTAACCTGAATCCCTAAGCCCTAACGATAACACTAACGCTAACCCAAACCCTAACCCCTAACACCAAAGCCTAACCCAAACCTTAACACTAACTCTCACCCTAACTCTAACACTAACCCTAAACCTAATCATAAACCTAACCCTAACCCTAACCCAAAACTAAGCATGACCAGAACCACAATGACTAACCGGAACCCTCACCCAAACCCTAACCCTAAACTAAAACTGTAACCCCTAACACCTTACCAGAACCATAATCCTAACCCTACCCAAACCTAACCCTAAACCTCACCCTCACCCCAACCACAACGCCTAACACAAACCGTGACCCTAACCCTATCCGTAACACTAAACTTAACCCTAACCTAAAACCTAAAACTAACCCTAAAGCTAAACAGAACCCGTAAACTTTACCCTAACACGAAACACAACCTTAACACTAACCTGAAACCTAAACCAAACCTTAGCCATAACCCTAACCCTAACCCTCACCCTCACCCTATCTTAAACTTCACCGTATCCCTAACCTAAAGCGCACCCGAACTCTAAACCTGTCCCTACCCCGCAACCTAACCCTAATCTTAACCTTGGCCCACCTGCAACCCTCAAACTAACCGTTACAATAACTCTGATCCGAAACCTCACCCTAAACCTCATCCGAATCCTAACCCTGACCGTAATCCTAACCCTGACCGTAATCCTAACCCTGACCGTAACCCTAACCTAACCTTAACCCTAACTTTAACCCTGCCATAAACTCAAACCTAACCCTCACCCCTAACAATAACTCTAACCCTAACCCTAAAACGAACCCTCACCTTTAACCAAAATTTCACCCTACCCATCACCCTAAACCTACCCTAACTTCATGGCAATCCTAACCTTAACCTAAATTAAACCTAACCCTGAACCTACCTCTAACCCTAACCCTAACCCTAAACCTAACCCCATCCCTAACCCTGACCCTAACGTGAACCCTAAACCCTAACCCTAACCCTAACTCTCACACTTAACATAAACTTCACCCTAACCCTAACCCTAAAACTAAACATAATACTAAATCTCCCCCAACTCTGACCCTGACCCTAATCCTAACCATAAACCTAACCCTAACCCTAAACTTAACCCTAACCCTGTCCCTAACTCTATCTCTAACCCTAATCCTAACCTTAAAACTTACCCTACACACTCAGCTTCAATGGAAACCTAGCACTAACCCTCACACTAACATCTAAACCTAAACCCTACCCTTAACCTAAGCCTATCTCTAACCTTAACCTAGCCCTAAACCTAACCATGACTTAACCCTAACACTTACCCTAACCCTAAAACTAATCTTAACCCTAAACCTAATCCTAACCTTAACCCTAACCCTAACGCCTAATGCTGAGGCTAAGCTCAACCCTCACCCTTAACTTAAACCTCACCCTAACTCTAACCCTAAACCGAACCCTAACCCTAAACCGAACCCTATCCCTAAAGCTCACCCTAAACCTGACCCTAACATTAATCCAAACACCAAAACCTAACCCTCACACTAATACTAACCCTCAACCTAACCCTAACCTGATCCTAACCTTCACTCAAACACCTAACTCTAATATTTACCCTAAACCTAATCTTATCCTTCACCCTAAACCTAAGCCTAACCCTAAAACTAAACCGAACCCTAAACTATTCTCTCACTCGAGCCAACACCTAAACCTAACCCTAAGCCTCAATCTAACCCTGACCCTAACCGAGAAACCGTAAAACATCAGCTTAACCGTCAACCTAACACTAACCCTCACACGAACCCTAACCCTTTCCCTAAACCTAAGCCTATCCCTAATCCTAACCCTAACCCTGACCTAAACTTAACCCTTACCCTAACCCTAAACTTAAGCCTAACCTTAACTCTACCCTAACCCTAACCCTTACAATCACTCTAAAGCTGACCCTAACCCTACACCCTAACTCTAACTCTAAACGTAACCCTAACCTAGCCCTACCTTTGACCATAAACCAAGCCTTAACTCTAACCTTCTCCCTACCCTAACCTAACCCTAAACCAAATTCTAATACTAAGCTTAATCCTAACTCTAACCTTAACCCTAACCCTTACACTAACCCTCACTATTACCTGAAAATTCACCCTAACCCTAACCCTAACCCTAACTCTACCTCTAACTCTAACCTTAGCACCTACCCTAAACCCTCACCTTAACTGTAAACCTAACCCTAACCCTCACCCTCACCCTAACCTCTAACCGTATCCCCAAATCTAAACCTAACGCTATCCCTAAACTTGTCCCTAACCCTAACCCAAACACAAACACTAACCCTAATCTAACACTAACCCTAAACTTAACCCTACCCTAACCATAAACCTAACCCTAACGCCCTAAACCTAACCTCTAACACTAAGTATAATCCTCACCGTAATCCTAACCCTTTTCTTAAACCTCACCCTGAACCTAAACGTCACTCTAACCCTGAACCTAAATCTAACATTAACACTACAAGTAACTCCTAAACCTAACCCGAACCTTAAACCTAACCTTAACACTAACCTGAACACAAAATCAAACTCTAGCCCTAACCATAATAACCCTCGCCCCATCCTAAATTGCATCCAACCCTAACCTTAACCCTAAACCTAAACCTAACCCAAACCCTAACCTTAAACCAAACTCTAACCATAACGCTACTCCACCTCTTACCCTAAAACTAAGCCTTACATTAGCCCTGAATCTAACCCCAGACCTAGTCCGAATTCTAACCGTAGACCTAATCCTAACACTAACCCAAACTCTAAGCTTGATCCTAAATAGAACACTAACTCTAATTCGAAACCTGAACCTAAACCGAAATCTTACGCTACACCTAACCCTAAACCTAACCCTAACTCTAATCCTAAACATAACACTTACCCTAAACCCTCACCTTAACTGTGAAACTAACCATAACCCTCACCCTAAACCCTAACAATATCCCCCAACCATAACCCTATGGCTATCCCTAAACCGAACACTAACCTGAATCCCTAAGCCCTAACGATAACACTAACGCTAACCCAAACCCTAACCCCTAACACCAAAGCCTAACCCAAACCTTAACACTAACTCTCACCCTAACTCTAACACTAACCCTAAACCTAATCATAAACCTAACCCTAACCCTAACCCAAAACTAAGCATGACCAGAACCACAATGACTAACCGGAACCCTCACCCAAACCCTAACCCTAAACTAAAACTGTAACCCCTAACACCTTACCAGAACCATAATCCTAACCCTACCCAAACCTAACCCTAAACCTCACCCTCACCCCAACCACAACGCCTAACACAAACCGTGACCCTAACCCTATCCGTAACACTAAACTTAACCCTAACCTAAAACCTAAAACTAACCCTAAAGCTAAACAGAACCCGTAAACTTTACCCTAACACGAAACACAACCTTAACACTAACCTGAAACCTAAACCAAACCTTAGCCATAACCCTAACCCTAACCCTCACCCTCACCCTATCTTAAACTTCACCGTATCCCTAACCTAAAGCGCACCCGAACTCTAAACCTGTCCCTACCCCGCAACCTAACCCTAATCTTAACCTTGGCCCACCTGCAACCCTCAAACTAACCGTTACAATAACTCTGATCCGAAACCTCACCCTAAACCTCATCCGAATCCTAACCCTGACCGTAATCCTAACCCTGACCGTAATCCTAACCCTGACCGTAACCCTAACCTAACCTTAACCCTAACTTTAACCCTGCCATAAACTCAAACCTAACCCTCACCCCTAACAATAACTCTAACCCTAACCCTAAAACGAACCCTCACCTTTAACCAAAATTTCACCCTACCCATCACCCTAAACCTACCCTAACTTCATGGCAATCCTAACCTTAACCTAAATTAAACCTAACCCTGAACCTACCTCTAACCCTAACCCTAACCCTAAACCTAACCCCATCCCTAACCCTGACCCTAACGTGAACCCTAACCCCTAACCCTAACCCTAACTCTCACACTTAACATAAACTTCACCCTAACCCTAACCCTAAAACTAAACATAATACTAAATCTCCCCCAACTCTGACCCTGACCCTAATCCTAACCATAAACCTAACCCTAACCCTAAACTTAACCCTAACCCTGTCCCTAACTCTATCTCTAACCCTAATCCTAACCTTAAAACTTACCCTACACACTCAGCTTCAATGGAAACCTAGCACTAACCCTCACACTAACATCTAAACCTAAACCCTACCCTTAACCTAAGCCTATCTCTAACCTTAACCTAGCCCTAAACCTAACCATGACTTAACCCTAACACTTACCCTAACCCTAAAACTAATCTTAACCCTAAACCTAATCCTAACCTTAACCCTAACCCTAACGCCTAATGCTGAGGCTAAGCTCAACCCTCACCCTTAACTTAAACCTCACCCTAACTCTAACCCTAAACCGAACCCTAACCCTAAACCGAACCCTATCCCTAAAGCTCACCCTAAACCTGACCCTAACATTAATCCAAACACCAAAACCTAACCCTCACACTAATACTAACCCTCAACCTAACCCTAACCTGATCCTAACCTTCACTCAAACACCTAACTCTAATATTTACCCTAAACCTAATCTTATCCTTCACCCTAAACCTAAGCCTAACCCTAAAACTAAACCGAACCCTAAACTATTCTCTCACTCGAGCCAACACCTAAACCTAACCCTAAGCCTCAATCTAACCCTGACCCTAACCGAGAAACCGTAAAACATCAGCTTAACCGTCAACCTAACACTAACCCTCACACGAACCCTAACCCTTCCCCTAAACCTAAGCCTATCCCTAATCCTAACCCTAACCCTGACCTAAACTTAACCCTTACCCTAACCCTAAACTTAAGCCTAACCTTAACTCTACCCTAACCCTAACCCTTACAATCACTCTAAAGCTGACCCTAACCCTACACCCTAACTCTAACTCTAAACGTAACCCTAACCTAGCCCTACCTTTGACCATAAACCAAGCCTTAACTCTAACCTTCTCCCTACCCTAACCTAACCCTAAACCAAATTCTAATACTAAGCTTAATCCTAACTCTAACCTTAACCCTAACCCTTACACTAACCCTCACTATTACCTGAAAATTCACCCTAACCCTAACCCTAACCCTAACTCTACCTCTAACTCTAACCTTAGCACCTACCCTAAACCCTCACCTTAACTGTAAACCTAACCCTAACCCTCACCCTCACCCTAACCTCTAACCGTATCCCCAAATCTAAACCTAACGCTATCCCTAAACTTGTCCCTAACCCTAACCCAAACACAAACACTAACCCTAATCTAACACTAACCCTAAACTTAACCCTACCCTAACCATAAACCTAACCCTAACGCCCTAAACCTAACCTCTAACACTAAGTATAATCCTCACCGTAATCCTAACCCTTTTCTTAAACCTCACCCTGAACCTAAACGTCACTCTAACCCTGAACCTAAATCTAACATTAACACTACAAGTAACTCCTAACCCTAACCCGAACCCTAAACCTAACCTTAACACTAACCTGAACACAAAATCAAACTCTAGCCCTAACCATAATAACCCTCGCCCCATCCTAAATTGCATCCAACCCTAACCTTAACCCTAAACCTAAACCTAACCCAAACCCTAACCTTAAACCAAACTCTAACCATAACGCTACTCCACCTCTTACCCTAAAACTAAGCCTTACATTAGCCCTGAATCTAACCCCAGACCTAGTCCGAATTCTAACCGTAGACCTAATCCTAACACTAACCCAAACTCTAAGCTTGATCCTAAATAGAACACTAACTCTAATTCGAAACCTGACCCTAAACCGAAATCTTACGCTACACCTAACCCTAAACCTAACCCTAACTCTAATCCTAAACATAACACTTACCCTAAACCCTCACCTTAACTGTGAAACTAACCATAACCCTCACCCTAAACCCTAACAATATCCCCCAACCATAACCCTATGGCTATCCCTAAACCGAACACTAACCTGAATCCCTAAGCCCTAACGATAACACTAACGCTAACCCAAACCCTAACCCCTAACACCAAAGCCTAACCCAAACCTTAACACTAACTCTCACCCTAACTCTAACACTAACCCTAAACCTAATCATAAACCTAACCCTAACCCTAACCCAAAACTAAGCATGACCAGAACCACAATGACTAACCGGAACCCTCACCCAAACCCTAACCCTAAACTAAAACTGTAACCCCTAACACCTTACCAGAACCATAATCCTAACCCTACCCAAACCTAACCCTAAACCTCACCCTCACCCCAACCACAACGCCTAACACAAACCGTGACCCTAACCCTATCCGTAACACTAAACTTAACCCTAACCTAAAACCTAAAACTAACCCTAAAGCTAAACAGAACCCGTAAACTTTACCCTAACACGAAACACAACCTTAACACTAACCTGAAACCTAAACCAAACCTTAGCCATAACCCTAACCCTAACCCTCACCCTCACCCTATCTTAAACTTCACCGTATCCCTAACCTAAAGCTCACCCGAACTCTAAACCTGTCCCTACCCCGCAACCTAACCCTAATCTTAACCTTGGCCCACCTGCAACCCTCAAACTAACCGTTACAATAACTCTGATCCGAAACCTCACCCTAAACCTCATCCGAATCCTAACCCTGACCGTAATCCTAACCCTGACCGTAATCCTAACCCTGACCGTAACCCTAACCTAACCTTAACCCTAACTTTAACCCTGCCATAAACTCAAACCTAACCCTCACCCCTAACAATAACTCTAACCCTAACCCTAAAACGAACCCTCACCTTTAACCAAAATTTCACCCTACCCATAACCCTAAACCTACCCTAACTTCATGGCAATCCTAACCTTAACCTAAATTAAACCTAACCCTGAACCTACCTCTAACCCTAACCCTAACCCTAAACCTAACCCCATCCCTAACCCTGACCCTAACGTGAACCCTAACCCCTAACCCTAACCCTAACTCTCACACTTAACATAAACTTCACCCTAACCCTAACCCTAAAACTAAACATAATACTCAATCTCCCCCAACTCTGACCCTGACCCTAATCCTAACCATAAACCTAACCCTAACCCTAAACTTAACCCTAACCCTGTCCCTAACTCTATCTCTAACCCTAATCCTAACCTTAAAACTTACCCTACACACTCAGCTTCAATGGAAACCTAGCACTAACCCTCACACTAACATCTAAACCTAAACCCTACCCTTAACCTAAGCCTATCTCTAACCTTAACCTAGCCCTAACCCTAACCATGACTTAACCCTAACACTTACCCTAACCCTAAAACTAATCTTAACCCTAAACCTAATCCTAACCTTAACCCTAACCCTAACGCCTAATGCTGAGGCTAAGCTCAACCCTCACCCTTAACTTAAACCCCACCCTAACTCTAACCCTAAACCGAACCCTATCCCTAAAGCTCACCCTAAACCTGACCCTAACATTAATCCAAACACCAAAACCTAACCCTCACACTAATACTAACCCTCAACCTAACCCTAACCTGATCCTAACCTTCACTCAAACACCTAACTCTAATATTTACCCTAAACCTAATCTTATCCTTCACCCTAAACCTAAGCCTAACCCTAATACTAAACCGAACCCTAAACTATTCTCTCACTCGAGCCAAAACCTAAACCTAACCCTAAGCCTCAATCTAACCCTGACCCTAACCGAGAAACCGTAAAACATCAGCTTAACCGTCAACCTAACACTAACCCTCACACGAACCCTAACCCTTTCCCTAAACCTAAGCCTATCCCTAATCCTAACCCTAACCCTGACCTAAACTTAACCCATACCCTAACCCTAAACTTAACCCTAACCTTAACTCTCCCCTAACCCTAACCCTTACAATCACTCTAAAGCTGACCCTAACCCTACACCCTAACTCTAACTCTAAACGTAACCCTAACCTAGCCCTACCTTTGACCGTAAACCAAGCCTTAACCCTAACCTTCTCCCTACCCTAACCTAACCCTAAACCAAATTCTAATACTAAGCTTAATCCTAACTCTAACCTTAACCCTAACCCTTACACTAACCCTCACTATTACCTGAAAATTCACCCTAACCCTAACCCTAACCCTAACTCTAACTCTAACCCTAACCATAGCACCTACCCTAAACCCTCACCTTAACTGTAAACCTAACCCTAACCCTCACCCTCACCCTAACCTCTAACCGTATCCCCAAATCTAAACCTAACGCTATCCCTAAACTTGTCCCTAACTGTAACCCAAACACAAACAGTAACCCTAATCTAACACTAACCCTAAACTTAACCCTACCCTAACCATAAAGCTAACCCTAACGCCCTAAACCTAACCTCTAACACTAAGTATAATCCTCACCGTAATCCTAACCCTTTTCTTAACCCTCACCCTGAACCTAAACGTCACTCTAACCCTGAACCTAAATCTAACATTAACACTACAAGTAACTCCTAACCCTAACCCGAACCCTAAACCTAACCTTAACACTAACCTGAACACAAAATCAAACTCTAGCCCTAACCATAATAACCCTCGCCCCATCCTAAATTTCATCCAACCCTAACCTTAACCCTAAACCTAAACCTAACCCAAACCCTAACCTTAAACCAAACTCTAACCATAACGCTACTCCACCTCTTACCCTAAAACTAAGCCTTACATTAGCCCTGAATCTAACCCCAGACCTAGTCCGAATTCTAACCATAGACCTAATCCTAATACTAACCCAAACTCTAAGCTTGATCCTAAATAGAACACTAACTCTAATTCGAAACCTGAACCTAAACCGAAATCTTACGCTACACCTAACCCTAAACCTACCCCTAACTCTAATCCTAAACATAACACTTACCCTAAACCCTCACCTTAACTGTGAAACTAACCATAACCCTCACCCTAAACCCTAACAATATCCCCCAACCATAACCCTATGGCTATCCCTAAACCGAACACTAACCTGAATCCCTAAGCCCTAACGATAACACTAACGCTAACCCAAACCCTAACCCCTAACACCAAAGCCTAACCCAAACCTTAACACTAACTCTCACCCTAACTCTAACACTAACCCTAAACCTAATCATAAACCTAACCCTAACCCTAACCCAAAACTAAGCATGACCAGAACCACAATGACTAACCGGAACCCTCACCCAAACCCTAACCCTAAACTAAAACTGTAACCCCTAACACCTTACCAGAACCATAATCCTAACCCTACCCAAACCTAACCCTAAACCTGACCCTCACCCCAACCACAACGCCTAACACAAACCGTGACCCTAACCCTATCCGTAACACTAAACTTAACCCTAACCTAAAACCTAAAACTAACCCTAAAGCTAAACAGAACCCGTAAACTTTACCCTAACACGAAACACAACCTTAACACTAACCTGAAACCTAAACCAAACCTTAGCCATAACCCTAACCCTAACTTTCACCCTCACCCTGTCTTAAACTTCACCGTATCCCTAACCTAAAGCTCACCCGAACTCTAAACCTGTCCCTACCCCGCAACCTAACCCTAATCTTAACCTTGGCCCACCTGTAACCCTAAAACTAACCGTTACAATAACTCTGATCCGAAACCTCACCCTAAACCTAATCCGAATCCTAACCCTGACCGTAATCCTAACACTGACCGTAACCCTAACCTAACCTTAACCCTAACTTTAACCCTGCCATAAACTCAAACCTAACCCTCACCCCTAACAATAACTCTAACCCTAACCCTAAAACGAACCCTCACCTTTAACCAAAATTTCACCCTACCCATCACCCTAAACCTACCCTAACTTCATGGCAATCCTAACATAACCTAAATTAAACCTAACCCTGAACCTACCTCTAACCCTAACCCTAACCCTAAACCTAACCCCATCCCTAACCCTGACCCTAACGTGAACCCTAACCCCTAACCCTAACCCTAACTCTCACACTTAACATAAACTTCACCCTAACCCTTACCCTAAAACTAAACATAATACTCAATCTCCCCCAACTCTGACCCTGACCCTAATCCTAACCATAAACCTAACCCTAACCCTAAACTTAACCCTAACCCTGTCCCTAACTCTATCTCTAACCCTAATCCTAACCTTAAAACTTACCCTACACACTCAGCTTCAATGGAAACCTAGCACTAACCCTCACACTAACATCTAAACCTAAACCCTACCCTTAACCTAAGCCTATCTCTAACCTTAACCTAGCCCTAAACCTAACCATGACTTAACCCTAACACTTACCCTAACCCTAAAACTAATCTTAACCCTAAACCTAATCCTAACCTTAACCCTAACCCTAACGCCTAATGCTGAGGCTAAGCTCAACCCTCACCCTTAACTTAAACCTCACCCTAACTCTAACCCTAAACCGAACCCTATCCCTAAAGCTCACCCTAAACCTGACCCTAACATTAATCCAAACACCAAAACCTAACCCTCACACTAATACTAACCCTCAACCTAACCCTAACCTGATCCTAACCTTCACTCAAACACCTAACTCTAATATTTACCCTAAACCTAATCTTATCCTTCACCCTAAACCTAAGCCTAACCCTAAAACTAAACCGAACTCTAAACTATTCTCTCACTCGAGCCAAAACCTAAACCTAACCCTAAGCCTCAATCTAACCCTGACCCTAACCGAGAAACCGTAAAACATCAGCTTAACCGTCAACCTAACACTAACCCTCACACGAACCCTAACCCTTTCCCTAAACCTAAGCCTATCCCTAATCCTAACACTAACCCTGACCTAAACTTAACCCTTACCCTAACCCTAAACTTAACCCTAACCTTAACTCTCCCCTAACCCTAACCCTTACAATCACTCTAAAGCTGACCCTAACCCTACACCCTAACTCTAACTCTAAACCTAACCCTAACCTAGCCCTACCTTTGACCGTAAACCAAGCCTTAACCCTAACCTTCTCCATACCCTAACCTAACCCTAAACCAAATTCTAATACTAAGCTTAATCCTAACTCTAACCTTAACCCTAACCCTTACACTAACCCTCACTATTACCTGAAAATTCACCCTAACCCTAACCCTAACCCTAACTCTAACTCTAACCCTAACCATAGCACCTACCCTAAACCCTCACCTTAACTGTAAACCTAACCCTAACCCTCACCCTCACCCTAACCTCTAACCGTATCCCCAAATCTAAACCTAACGCTATCCCTAAACTTGTCCCTAACTGTAACCCAAACACAAACAGTAACCCTAATCTAACACTAACCCTAAACTTAACCCTACCCTAACCATAAAGCTAACCCTAACGCCCTAAACCTAACCTCTAACACTAAGTATAATCCTCACCGTAATCCTAACCCTTTTCTTAACCCTCACCCTGAACCTAAACGTCACTCTAACCCTGAACCTAAATCTAACATTAACACTAAAAGTAACTCCTAACCCTAACCCGAACCCTAAACCTAACCTTAACACTAACCTGAACACAAAATCAAACTCTAGCCCTAACCATAATAACCCTCGCCCCATCCTAAATTTCATCCAACCCTAACCTTAACCCTAAACCTAAACCTAACCCAAACCCTAACCTTAAACCAAACTCTAACCATAACGCTACTCCACCTCTTACCCTAAAACTAAGCCTTACATTAGCCCTGAATCTAACCCCAGACCTAGTCCGAATTCTAACCATAGACCTAATCCTAACACTAACCCAAACTCTAAGCTTGATCCTAAATAGAACACTAACTCTAATTCGAAACCTGAACCTAAACCGAAATCTTACGCTACACCTAACCCTAAACCTACCCCTAACTCTAATCCTAAACATAACACTTACCCTAAACCCTCACCTTAACTGTGAAACTAACCATAACCCTCACCCTAAACCCTAACAATATCCCCCAACCATAACCCTATGGCTATCCCTAAACCGAACACTAACCTGAATCCCTAAGCCCTAACGATAACACTAACGCTAACCCAAACCCTAACCCCTAACACCAAAGCCTAACCCAAACCTTAACACTAACTCTCACCCTAACTCTAACACTAACCCTAAACCTAACCCTAACCCTAACCCAAAACTAAGCATGACCAGAACCACAATGACTAACCGGAACCCTCACCCAAACCCTAACCCTAAACTAAAACTGTAACCCCTAACACCTTACCAGAACCATAATCCTAACCCTACCCAAACCTAACCCTAAACCTCACCCTCACCCCAACCACAACGCCTAACACAAACCGTGACCCTAACCCTATCCGTAACACTAAACTTAACCCTAACCTAAAACCTAAAACTAACCCTAAAGCTAAACAGAACCCGTAAACTTTACCCTAACACGAAACACAACCTTAACACTAACCTGAAACCTAAACCAAACCTTAGCCATAACCCTAACCCTAACCCTCACCCTCACCCTGTCTTAAACTTCACCGTATCCCTAACCTAAAGCTCACCCGAACTCTAAATCTGTCCCTACCCCGCAACCTAACCCTAATCTTAACCTTGGCCCACCTGTAACCCTAAAACTAACCGTTACAATAACTCTGATCCGAAACCTCACCCTAAACCTAATCCGAATCCTAACCCTGACCGTAATCCTAACACTGACCGTAACCCTAACCTAACCTTAACCCTAACTTTAACCCTGCCATAAACTCAAACCTAACCCTCACCCCTAACAATAACTCTAACCCTAACCCTAAAACGAACCCTCACCTTTAACCAAAATTTCACCCTACCCATCAACCTAAACCTACCCTAACTTCATGGCAATCCTAACCTTAACCTAAATTAAACCTAACCCTGAACCTACCTCTAACCCTAACCCTAACCCTAAACCTAACCCCATCCCTAACCCTGACCCTAACGTGAACCCTAACCCCTAACCCTAACCCTAACTCTCACACTTAACATAAACTTCACCCTAACCCTTACCCTAAAACTAAACATAATACTCAATCTCCCCCAACTCTGACCCTGACCCTAATCCTAACCATAAACCTAACCCTAACCCTAAACTTAACCCTAACCCTGTCCCTAACTCTATCTCTAACCCTAATCCTAACCTTAAAACTTACCCTACACACTCAGCTTCAATGGAAACCTAGCACTAACCCTCACACTAACATCTAAACCTAAACCCTACCCTTAACCTAAGCCTATCTCTAACCTTAACCTAGCCCTAAACCTAACCATGACTTAACCCTAACACTTACCCTAACCCTAAAACTAATCTTAACCCTAAACCTAATCCTAACCTTAACCCTAACCCTAACGCCTAATGCTGAGGCTAAGCTCAACCCTCACCCTTAACTTAAACCTCACCCTAACTCTAACCCTAAACCGAACCCTATCCCTAAAGCTCACCCTAAACCTGACCCTAACATTAATCCAAACACCAAAACCTAACCCTCACACTAATACTAACCCTCAACCTAACCCTAACCTGATCCTAACCTTCACTCAAACACCTAACTCTAATATTTACCCTAAACCTAATCTTATCCTTCACCCTAAACCTAAGCCTAACCCTAAAACTAAACCGAACTCTAAACTATTCTCTCACTCGAGCCAAAACCTAAACCTAACCCTAAGCCTCAATCTAACCCTGACCCTAACCGAGAAACCGTAAAACATCAGCTTAACCGTCAACCTAACACTAACCCTCACACGAACCCTAACCCTTTCCCTAAACCTAAGCCTATCCCTAATCCTAACCCTAACCCTGACCTAAACTTAACCCATACCCTAACCCTAAACTTAACCCTAACCTTAACTCTCCCCTAACCCTAACCCTTACAATCACTCTAAAGCTGACCCTAACCCTACACCCTAACTCTAACTCTAAACGTAACCCTAACCTAGCCCTACCTTTGACCGTAAACCAAGCCTTAACCCTAACCTTCTCCCTACCCTAACCTAACCCTAAACCAAATTCTAATACTAAGCTTAATCCTAACTCTAACCTTAACCCTAACCCTTACACTAACCCTCACTATTACCTGAAAATTCACCCTAACCCTAACCCTAACCCTAACTCTAACTCTAACCCTAACCATAGCACCTACCCTAAACCCTCACCTTAACTGTAAACCTAACCCTAACCCTCACCCTCACCCTAACCTCTAACCGTATCCCCAAATCTAAACCTAACGCTATCCCTAAACTTGTCCCTAACTGTAACCCAAACACAAACAGTAACCCTAATCTAACACTAACCCTAAACTTAACCCTACCCTAACCATAAAGCTAACCCTAACGCCCTAAACCTAACCTCTAACACTAAGTATAATCCTCACCGTAATCCTAACCCTTTTCTTAACCCTCACCCTGAACCTAAACGTCACTCTAACCCTGAACCTAAATCTAACATTAACACTACAAGTAACTCCTAACCCTAACCCGAACCCTAAACCTAACCTTAACACTAACCTGAACACAAAATCAAACTCTAGCCCTAACCATAATAACCCTCGCCCCATCCTAAATTTCATCCAACCCTAACCTTAACCCTAAACCTAAACCTAACCCAAACCCTAACCTTAAACCAAACTCTAACCATAACGCTACTCCACCTCTTACCCTAAAACTAAGCCTTACATTAGCCCTGAATCTAACCCCAGACCTAGTCCGAATTCTAACCATAGACCTAATCCTAATACTAACCCAAACTCTAAGCTTGATCCTAAATAGAACACTAACTCTAATTCGAAACCTGAACCTAAACCGAAATCTTACGCTACACCTAACCCTAAACCTACCCCTAACTCTAATCCTAAACATAACACTTACCCTAAACCCTCACCTTAACTGTGAAACTAACCATAACCCTCACCCTAAACCCTAACAATATCCCCCAACCATAACCCTATGGCTATCCCTAAACCGAACACTAACCTGAATCCCTAAGCCCTAACGATAACACTAACGCTAACCCAAACCCTAACCCCTAACACCAAAGCCTAACCCAAACCTTAACACTAACTCTCACCCTAACTCTAACACTAACCCTAAACCTAATCATAAACCTAACCCTAACCCTAACCCAAAACTAAGCATGACCAGAACCACAATGACTAACCGGAACCCTCACCCAAACCCTAACCCTAAACTAAAACTGTAACCCCTAACACCTTACCAGAACCATAATCCTAACCCTACCCAAACCTAACCCTAAACCTGACCCTCACCCCAACCACAACGCCTAACACAAACCGTGACCCTAACCCTATCCGTAACACTAAACTTAACCCTAACCTAAAACCTAAAACTAACCCTAAAGCTAAACAGAACCCGTAAACTTTACCCTAACACGAAACACAACCTTAACACTAACCTGAAACCTAAACCAAACCTTAGCCATAACCCTAACCCTAACTTTCACCCTCACCCTGTCTTAAACTTCACCGTATCCCTAACCTAAAGCTCACCCGAACTCTAAACCTGTCCCTACCCCGCAACCTAACCCTAATCTTAACCTTGGCCCACCTGTAACCCTAAAACTAACCGTTACAATAACTCTGATCCGAAACCTCACCCTAAACCTAATCCGAATCCTAACCCTGACCGTAATCCTAACACTGACCGTAACCCTAACCTAACCTTAACCCTAACTTTAACCCTGCCATAAACTCAAACCTAACCCTCACCCCTAACAATAACTCTAACCCTAACCCTAAAACGAACCCTCACCTTTAACCAAAATTTCACCCTACCCATCACCCTAAACCTACCCTAACTTCATGGCAATCCTAACATAACCTAAATTAAACCTAACCCTGAACCTACCTCTAACCCTAACCCTAACCCTAAACCTAACCCCATCCCTAACCCTGACCCTAACGTGAACCCTAACCCCTAACCCTAACCCTAACTCTCACACTTAACATAAACTTCACCCTAACCCTTACCCTAAAACTAAACATAATACTCAATCTCCCCCAACTCTGACCCTGACCCTAATCCTAACCATAAACCTAACCCTAACCCTAAACTTAACCCTAACCCTGTCCCTAACTCTATCTCTAACCCTAATCCTAACCTTAAAACTTACCCTACACACTCAGCTTCAATGGAAACCTAGCACTAACCCTCACACTAACATCTAAACCTAAACCCTACCCTTAACCTAAGCCTATCTCTAACCTTAACCTAGCCCTAAACCTAACCATGACTTAACCCTAACACTTACCCTAACCCTAAAACTAATCTTAACCCTAAACCTAATCCTAACCTTAACCCTAACCCTAACGCCTAATGCTGAGGCTAAGCTCAACCCTCACCCTTAACTTAAACCTCACCCTAACTCTAACCCTAAACCGAACCCTATCCCTAAAGCTCACCCTAAACCTGACCCTAACATTAATCCAAACACCAAAACCTAACCCTCACACTAATACTAACCCTCAACCTAACCCTAACCTGATCCTAACCTTCACTCAAACACCTAACTCTAATATTTAACCTAAACCTAATCTTATCCTTCACCCTAAACCTAAGCCTAACCCTAAAACTAAACCGAACTCTAAACTATTCTCTCACTCGAGCCAAAACCTAAACCTAACCCTAAGCCTCAATCTAACCCTGACCCTAACCGAGAAACCGTAAAACATCAGCTTAACCGTCAACCTAACACTAACCCTCACACGAACCCTAACCCTTTCCCTAAACCTAAGCCTATCCCTAATCCTAACACTAACCCTGACCTAAACTTAACCCTTACCCTAACCCTAAACTTAACCCTAACCTTAACTCTCCCTTAACCCTAACCCTTACAATCACTCTAAAGCTGACCCTAACCCTACACCCTAACTCTAACTCTAAACCTAACCCTAACCTAGCCCTACCTTTGACCGTAAACCAAGCCTTAACCCTAACCTTCTCCCTACCCTAACCTAACCCTAAACCAAATTCTAATACTAAGCTTAATCCTAACTCTAACCTTAACCCTAACCCTTACACTAACCCTCACTATTACCTGAAAATTCACCCTAACCCTAACCCTAACCCTAACTCTAACTCTAACCCTAACCATAGCACCTACCCTAAACCCTCACCTTAACTGTAAACCTAACCCTAACCCTCACCCTCACCCTAACCTCTAACCGTATCCCCAAATCTAAACCTAACGCTATCCCTAAACTTGTCCCTAACTGTAACCCAAACACAAACAGTAACCCTAATCTAACACTAACCCTAAACTTAACCCTACCCTAACCATAAAGCTAACCCTAACGCCCTAAACCTAACCTCTAACACTAAGTATAATCCTCACCGTAATCCTAACCCTTTTCTTAACCCTCACCCTGAACCTAAACGTCACTCTAACCCTGAACCTAAATCTAACATTAACACTAAAAGTAACTCCTAACCCTAACCCGAACCCTAAACCTAACCTTAACACTAACCTGAACACAAAATCAAACTCTAGCCCTAACCATAATAACCCTCGCCCCATCCTAAATTTCATCCAACCCTAACCTTAACCCTAAACCTAAACCTAACCCAAACCCTAACCTTAAACCAAACTCTAACCATAACGCTACTCCACCTCTTACCCTAAAACTAAGCCTTACATTAGCCCTGAATCTAACCCCAGACCTAGTCCGAATTCTAACCATAGACCTAATCCTAACACTAACCCAAACTCTAAGCTTGATCCTAAATAGAACACTAACTCTAATTCGAAACCTGAACCTAAACCGAAATCTTACGCTACACCTAACCCTAAACCTACCCCTAACTCTAATCCTAAACATAACACTTACCCTAAACCCTCACCTTAACTGTGAAACTAACCATAACCCTCACCCTAAACCCTAACAATATCCCCCAACCATAACCCTATGGCTATCCCTAAACCGAACACTAACCTGAATCCCTAAGCCCTAACGATAACACTAACGCTAACCCAAACCCTAACCCCTAACACCAAAGCCTAACCCAAACCTTAACACTAACTCTCACCCTAACTCTAACACTAACCCTAAACCTAATCATAAACCTAACCCTAACCCTAACCCAAAACTAAGCATGACCAGAACCACAATGACTAACCGGAACCCTCACCCAAACCCTAACCCTAAACTAAAACTGTAACCCCTAACACCTTACCAGAACCATAATCCTAACCCTACCCAAACCTAACCCTAAACCTCACCCTCACCCCAACCACAACGCCTAACACAAACCGTGACCCTAACCCTATCCGTAACACTAAACTTAACCCTAACCTAAAACCTAAAACTAACCCTAAAGCTAAACAGAACCCGTAAACTTTACCCTAACACGAAACACAACCTTAACACTAACCTGAAACCTAAACCAAACCTTAGCCATAACCCTAACCCTAACCCTCACCCTCACCCTGTCTTAAACTTCACCGTATCCCTAACCTAAAGCTCACCCGAACTCTAAATCTGTCCCTACCCCGCAACCTAACCCTAATCTTAACCTTGGCCCACCTGTAACCCTAAAACTAACCGTTACAATAACTCTGATCCGAAACCTCACCCTAAACCTAATCCGAATCCTAACCCTGACCGTAATCCTAACACTGACCGTAACCCTAACCTAACCTTAACCCTAACTTTAACCCTGCCATAAACTCAAACCTAACCCTCACCCCTAACAATAACTCTAACCCTAACCCTAAAACGAACCCTCACCTTTAACCAAAATTTCACCCTACCCATCAACCTAAACCTACCCTAACTTCATGGCAATCCTAACCTTAACCTAAATTAAACCTAACCCTGAACCTACCTCTAACCCTAACCCTAACCCTAAACCTAACCCCATCCCTAACCCTGACCCTAACGTGAACCCTAACCCCTAACCCTAACCCTAACTCTCACACTTAACATAAACTTCACCCTAACCCTTACCCTAAAACTAAACATAATACTCAATCTCCCCCAACTCTGACCCTGACCCTAATCCTAACCATAAACCTAACCCTAACCCTAAACTTAACCCTAACCCTGTCCCTAACTCTATCTCTAACCCTAATCCTAACCTTAAAACTTACCCTACACACTCAGCTTCAATGGAAACCTAGCACTAACCCTCACACTAACATCTAAACCTAAACCCTACCCTTAACCTAAGCCTATCTCTAACCTTAACCTAGCCCTAAACCTAACCATGACTTAACCCTAACACTTACCCTAACCCTAAAACTAATCTTAACCCTAAACCTAATCCTAACCTTAACCCTAACCCTAACGCCTAATGCTGAGGCTAAGCTCAACCCTCACCCTTAACTTAAACCTCACCCTAACTCTAACCCTAAACCGAACCCTATCCCTAAAGCTCACCCTAAACCTGACCCTAACATTAATCCAAACACCAAAACCTAACCCTCACACTAATACTAACCCTCAACCTAACCCTAACCTGATCCTAACCTTCACTCAAACACCTAACTCTAATATTTACCCTAAACCTAATCTTATCCTTCACCCTAAACCTAAGCCTAACCCTAAAACTAAACCGAACTCTAAACTATTCTCTCACTCGAGCCAAAACCTAAACCTAACCCTAAGCCTCAATCTAACCCTGACCCTAACCGAGAAACCGTAAAACATCAGCTTAACCGTCAACCTAACACTAACCCTCACACGAACCCTAACCCTTTCCCTAAACCTAAGCCTATCCCTAATCCTAACCCTAACCCTGACCTAAACTTAACCCTTACCCTAACCCTAAACTTAACCCTAACCTTAACTCTCCCTTAACCCTAACCCTTACAATCACTCTAAAGCTGACCCTAACCCTACACCCTAACTCTAACTCTAAACCTAAAACTAACCTAGCCCTACCTTTGACTGTAAACCAAGCCTTAACCCTAACCTTCTCCCTACCCTAACCTAACCCTAAACCAAATTCTAATACTAAGCTTAATCCTAACTCTAACCTTAACCCTAACCCTTACACTAACCCTCACTATTACCTGAAAATTCACCCTAACCCTAACCCTAACCCTAACTCTAACTCTAACCCTAACCATAGCACCTACCCTAAACCCTCACCTTAACTGTAAACCTAACCCTAACCCTCACCCTCACCCTAACCTCTAACCGTATCCCCAAATCTAAACCTAACGCTATCCCTAAACTTGTCCCTAACTGTAATCCAAACACAAACAGTAACCCTAATCTAACACTAACCCTAAACTTAACCCTACCCTAACCATAAACCTAACCCTAACGCCCTAAACCTAACCTCTAACACTAAGTATAATCCTCACCGTAATCCTAACCCTTTTCTTAACCCTCACCCTGAACCTAAACGTCACTCTAACCCTGAACCTAAATCTAACATTAACACTAAAAGTAACTCCTAACCCTAACGCGAACCCTAAACCTAACCTTAACACTAACCTGAACACAAAATCAAACTCTAGCCCTAACCATAATAACCCTCGCCCCATCCTAAATTTCATCCAACCCTAACCTTAACCCTAACCCTAAACCTAACCCAAACCCTAACCTTAAACCAAACTCTAACCATAACGCTACTCCACCTCTTACCCTAAAACTAAGCCTTACATTAGCCCTGAATCTAACCCCAGACCTAGTCCGAATTCTAACCGTAGACCTAATCCTAACACTAACCCAAACTCTAAGCTTGATCCTAAATAGAACACTAACTCTAATTCGAAACCTGAACCTAAACCGAAATCTTACGCTACACCTAACCCTAAACCTAACCCTAACTCTAATCCTAAACATAACACTTACCCTAAACCCTCACCTTAACTGTGAAACTAACCATAACCCTCACCCTAAACCCTAACAATATCCCCCAACCATAACCCTATGGCTATCCCTAAACCGAACACTAACCTGAATCCCTAAGCCCTAACGATAACACTAACGCTAACCCAAACCCTAACCCCTAACACCAAAGCCTAACCCAAACCTTAACACTAACTCTCACCCTAACTCTAACACTAACCCTAAACCTAATCATAAACCTAACCCTAACCCTAACCCAAAACTAAGCATGACCAGAACCACAATGACTAACCGGAACCCTCACCCAAACCCTAACCCTAAACTAAAACTGTAACCCCAACACCTTACCAGAACCATAATCCTAACCCTACCCAAACCTAACCCTAAACCTCACCCTCACCCCAACCACAACGCCTAACACAAACCGTGACCCTAACCCTATCCGTAACACTAAACTTAACCCTAACCTAAAACCTAAAACTAACCCTAAAGCTAAACAGAACCCGTAAACTTTACCCTAACACGAAACACAACCTTAACACTAACCTGAAACCTAAACCAAACCTTAGCCATAACCCTAACCCTAACCCTCACCCTCACCCTATCTTAAACTTCACCGTATCCCTAACCTAAAGCTCACCCGAACTCTAAACCTGTCCCTACCCCGCAACCTAACCCTAATCTTAACCTTGGCCCACCTGTAACCCTAAAACTAACCGTTACAATAACTCTGATCCGAAACCTCACCCTAAACCTCATCCGAATCCTAACCCTGACCGTAATCCTAACCCTGACCGTAACCCTAACCTAACCTTAAGCCTAACTTTAACCCTGCCATAAACTCAAACCTAACCCTCACCCCTAACAATAACTCTAACCCTAACCCTAAAACGAACCCTCACCTTTAACCAAAATTTCACCCTACCCATCACCCTAAACCTACCCTAACTTCATGGCAATCCTAACCTTAACCTAAATTAAACCTAACCCTGAACCTACCTCTAACCCTAACCCTAACCCTAAACCTAACCCCATCCCTAACCCTGACCCTAACGTGAACCCTAACCCCTAACCCTAACCCTAACTCTCACACTTAACATAAACTTCACCCTAACCCTAACCCTAAAACTAAACATAATACTCAATCTCCCCCAACTCTGACCCTGACCCTAATCCTAACCATAAACCTAACCCTAACCCTAAACTTAACCCTAACCCTGTCCCTAACTCTATCTCTAACCCTAATCCTAACCTTAAAACTTACCCTACACACTCAGCTTCAATGGAAACCTAGCACTAACCCTCACACTAACATCTAAACCTAAACCCTACCCTTAACCTAAGCCTATCTCTAACCTTAACCTAGCCCTAAACCTAACCATGACTTAACCCTAACACTTACCCTAACCCTAAAACTAATCTTAACCCTAAACCTAATCCTAACCTTAACCCTAACCCTAACGCCTAATGCTGAGGCTAAGCTCAACCCTCACCCTTAACTTAAACCTCACCCTAACTCTAACCCTAAACCGAACCCTAACCCTAAACCGAACCCTATCCCTAAAGCTCACCCTCAACCTGACCCTAACATTAATCCAAACACCAAAACCTAACCCTCACACTAATACTAACCCTCAACGTAACCCTAACCTGATCCTAACCTTCACTCAAACACCTAACTCTAATATTTACCCTAAACCTAATCTTATCCTTCACCCTAAACCTAAGCCTAACCCTAAAACTAAACCGAACCCTAAACTATTCTCTCACTCGAGCCAAAACCTAAACCTAACCCTAAGCCTCAATCTAACCCTGACCCTAACCGAGAAACCATAAAACATCAGCTTAACCGTCAACCTAACACTAACCCTCACACGAACCCTAACCCTTTCCCTAAACCTAAGCCTATCCCTAATCCTAACCCTAACCCTGACCTAAACTTAACCCTTACCCTAACCCTAAACTTAACCCTAACCTTAACTCTACCCTAACCCTAACCCTTACAATCACTCTAAAGCTGACCCTAACCCTACACCCTAACTCTAACTCTAAACCTAACCCTAACCTAGCCCTACCTTTGACCGTAAACCAAGCCTTAACCCTAACCTTCTCCCTACCCTAACCTAACCCTAAACCAAATTCTAATACTAAGCTTAATCCTAACTCTAACCTTAACCCTAACCCTTACACTAACCCTCACTATTACCTGAAAATTCACCCTAACCCTAACCCTAACCCTAACTCTAACTCTAACCCTAACCATAGCACCTACCCTAAACCCTCACCTTAACTGTAAACCTAACCCTAACCCTCACCCTCACCCTAACCTCTAACCGTATCCCCAAATCTAAACCTAACGCTATCCCTAAACTTGTCCCTAACTGTAACCCAAACACAAACAGTAACCCTAATCTAACACTAACCCTAAACTTAACCCTGCCCTAACCATAAACCTAACCATAACGCCCTAAACCTAACCTCTAACACTAAGTATAATCCTCACCGTAATCCTAACCCTTTTCTTAACCCTCACCCTGAACCTAAACGTCACTCTAACCCTGAACCTAAATCTAACATTAACACTACAAGTAACTCCTAACCCTAACGCGAACCCTAAACCTAACCTTAACACTAACCTGAACACAAAATCAAACTCTAGCCCTAACCATAATAACCCTCGCCCCATCCTAAATTTCATCCAACCCTAACCTTAACCCTAAACCTAAACCTAACCCAAACCCTAACCTTAAACCAAACTCTAACCATAACGCTACTCCACCTCTTACCCTAAAACTAAGCCTTACATTAGCCCTGAATCTAACCCCAGACCTAGTCCGAATTCTAACCGTTGACCTAATCCTAACACTAACCCAAACTCTAAGCTTGATCCTAAATAGAACACTAACTCTAATTCGAAACCTGAACCTAAACCGAAATCTTACGCTACACCTAACCCTAAACCTAACCCTAACTCTAATCCTAAACATAACACTTACCCTAAACCCTCACCTTAACTGTGAAACTAACCATAACCCTCACCCTAAACCCTAACAATATCCTCCAACCATAACCCTATGGCTATCCCTAAACCGAACACTAACCTGAATCCCTAAGCCCTAACGATAACACTAACGCTAACCCAAACCCTAACCCCTAACACCAAAGCCTAACCCAAACCTTAACACTAACTCTCACCCTAACTCTAACACTAACCCTAAACCTAATCATAAACCTAACCCTAACCCTAACCCAAATCTAAGCATGACCAGAACCACAATGACTAACCGGAACCCTCACCCAAACCCTAACCCTAAACTAAAACTGTAACCCCTAACACCTTACCAGAACCATAATCCTAACCCTACCCAAACCTAACCCTAAACCTCACCCTCACCCCAACCACAACGCCTAACACAAACCGTGACCCTAACCCTATCCGTAACACTAAACTTAACCCTAACCTAAAACCTAAAACTAACCCTAAAGCTAAACAGAACCCGTAAACTTTACCCTAACACGAAACACAACCTTAACACTAACCTGAAACCTAAACCAAACCTTAGCCATAACCCTAACCCTAACCCTCACCCTCACCCTATCTTAAACTTCACCGTATCCCTAACCTAAAGCTCACCCGAACTCTAAACCTGTCCCTACCCGCAACCTAACCCTAATCTTAACCTTGGCCCACCTGTAACCCTAAAACTAACCGTTACAATAACTCTGATCCGAAACCTCACCCTAAACCTCATCCGAATCCTAACCCTGACCGTAATCCTAACCCTGACCGTAACCCTAACCTAACCTTAACCCTAACTTTAACCCTGCCATAAACTCAAACCTAACCCTCACCCCTAACAATAACTCTAACTCTAACCCTAAAACGAACCCTCACCTTTAACCAAAATTTCACCCTACCCATCACCCTAAACCTACCCTAACTTCATGGCAATCCTAACCTTAACCTAAATTAAACCTAACCCTGAACCTACCTCTAACCCTAACCCTAACCCTAAACCTAACCCCATCCCTAACCCTGACCCTAACGTGAACCCTAACCCCTAACCCTAACCCTAACTCTCACACTTAACATAAACTTCACCCTAACCCTAACCCTAAAACTAAACATAACACTCAATCTCCCCCAACTCTGACCCTGACCCTAATCCTAACCATAAACCTAACCCTAACCCTAAACTTAACCCTAACCCTGTCCCTAACTCTATCTCTAACCCTAATCCTAACCTTAAAACTTACCCTACACACTCAGCTTCAATGGAAACCTAGCACTAACCCTCACACTAACATCTAAACCTAAACCCTACCCTTAACCTAAGCCTATCTCTAACCTAAACCTAGCCCTAAACCTAACCATGACTTAACCCTAACACTTACCCTAACCCTAAAACTAATCTTAACCCTAAACCTAATCCTAACCTTAACCCTAACCCTAACGCCTAATGCTGAGGCTAAGCTCAACCCTCACCCTTAACTTAAACCTCACCCTAACTCTAACCCTAAACCGAACCCTATCCCTAAAGCTCACCCTAAACCTGACCCTAACATTAATCCAAACACCAAAACCTAACCCTCACACTAATACTAACCCTCAACCTAACCCTAACCTGATCCTAACATTCACTCAAACACCTAACTCTAATATTTACCCTAAACCTAATCTTATCCTTCACCCTAAACCTAAGCCTAACCCTAAAACTAAACCGAACTCTAAACTATTCTCTCACTCGAGCCAAAACCTAAACCTAACCCTAAGCCTCAATCTAACCCTGACCCTAACCGAGAAACCGTAAAACATCAGCTTAACCGTCAACCTAACACTAACCCTCACACGAACCCTAACCCTTTCCCTAAACCTAAGCCTATCCCTAATCCTAACCCTAACCCTGACCTAAACTTAACCCTTACCCTAACCCTAAACTTAACCCTAACCTTAACTCTCCCCTAACCCTAACCCTTACAATCACTCTAAAGCTGACCCTAACCCTACACCCTAACTCTAACTCTAAACCTAACCCTAACCTAGCCCTACCTTTGACCGTAAACCAAGCCTTAACCCTAACGTTCTCCCTACCCTAACCTAACCCTAAACCAAATTCTAATACTAAGCTTAATCCTAACTCTAACCTTAACCCTAACCCTTACACTAACCCTCACTATTACCTGAAAATTCACCCTAACCCTAACCCTAACCCTAACTCTAACTCTAACCCTAACCATAGCACCTACCCTAAACCCTCACCTTAACTGTAAACCTAACCCTAACCCTCACCCTCACCCTAACCTCTAACCGTATCCCCAAATCTAAACCTAACGCTATCCCTAAACTTGTCCCTAACTGTAACCCAAACACAAACAGTAACCCTAATCTAACACTAACCCTAAACTTAACCCTACCCTAACCATAAACCTAACCCTAACGCCCTAAACCTAACCTCTAACACTAAGTATAATCCTCACCGTAATCCTAACCCTTTTCTTAACCCTCACCCTGAACCTAAACGTCACTCTAACCCTGAACCTAAATCTAACATTAACACTAAAAGTAACTCCTAACCCTAACGCGAACCCTAAACCTAACGTTAACACTAACCTGAACACAAAATCAAACTCTAGCCCTAACCATAATAACCCTCGCCCCATCCTAAATTTCATCCAACCCTAACCTTAACCCTAAACCTAAACCTAACCCAAACCCTAACCTTAAACCAAACTCTAACCATAACGCTACTCCACCTCTTACCCTAAAACTAAGCCTTACATTAGCCCTGAATCTAACCCCAGACCTAGTCCGAATTCTAACCGTAGACCTAATCCTAACACTAACCCAAACTCTAAGCTTGATCCTAAATAGAACACTAACTCTAATTCGAAACCTGAACCTAAACCGAAATCTTACGCTACACCTAACCCTAAACCTAACCCTAACTCTAATCCTAAACATAACACTTACCCTAAACCCTCACCTTAACTGTGAAACTAACCATAACCCTCACCCTAAACCCTAACAATATTCCCCAACCATAACCCTATGGCTATCCCTAAACCGAACACTAACCTGAATCCCTAAGCCCTAACGATAACACTAACGCTAACCCAAACCCTAACCCCTAACACCAAAGCCTAACCCAAACCTTAACACTAACTCTCACCCTAACTCTAACACTAACCCTAAACCTAATCATAAACCTAACCCTAACCCTAGCCCAAAACTAAGCATGACCAGAACCACAATGACTAACCGGAACCCTCACCCAAACCCTAACCCTAAACTAAAACTGTAACCCCTAACACCTTACCAGAACCATAATCCTAACCCTACCCAAACCTAACCCTAAACCTCACCCTCACCCTAACCACAACGCCTAACACAAACCGTGACCCTAACCCTATCCGTAACACTAAACTTAACCCTAACCTAAAACCTAAAACTAACCCTAAAGCTAAACAGAACCCGTAAACTTTACCCTAACACGAAACACAACCTTAACACTAACCTGAAACCTAAACCAAACCTTAGCCATAACCCTAACCCTAACCCTCACCCTCACCCTATCTTAAACTTCACCGTATCCCTAACCTAAAGCTCACCCGAACTCTCAACCTGTCCCTACCCCGCAACCTAACCCTAATCTTAACCTTGGCCCACCTGTAACCCTAAAACTAACCGTTACAATAACTCTGATCCGAAACCTCACCCTAAACCTAATCCGAATCCTAACCCTGACCGTAATCCTAACACTGACCGTAACCCTAACCTAACCTTAACCCTAACTTTAACCCTGCCATAAACTCAAACCTAACCCTCACCCCTAACAATAACTCTAACCCTAACCCTAAAACGAACCCTCACCTTTAACCAAAATTTCACCCTACCCATAACCTTAAACCTACCCTAACTTCATGGCAATCCTAACCTTAACCTAAATTAAACCTAACCCTGAACCTACCTCTAACCCTAACCCTAACCCTAAACCTAACCCCATCCCTAACCCTGACCCTAACGTGAACCCTAACCCCTAACCCTAACCCTAACTCTCACACTTAACATAAACTTCACCCTAACCCTAACCCTAAAACTAAACATAATACTCAATCTCCCCCAACTCTGACCCTGACCCTAATCCTAACCATAAACCTAACCCTAACCCTAAACTTAACCCTAACCCTGTCCCTAACTCTATCTCTAACCCTAATCCTAACCTTAAAACTTACCCTACACACTCAGCTTCAATGGAAACCTAGCACTAACCCTCACACTAACATCTAAACCTAAACCCTACCCTTAACCTAAGCCTATCTCTAACCTTAACCTAGCCCTAAACCTAACCATGACTTAACCCTAACACTTACCCTAACCCTAAAACTAATCTTAACCCTAAACCTAATCCTAACCTTAACCCTAACCCTAACGCCTAATGCTGAGGCTAAGCTCAACCCTCACCCTTAACTTAAACCTCACCCTAACTCTAACCCTAAACCGAACCCTATCCCTAAAGCTCACCCTAAACCTGACCCTAACATTAATCCAAACACCAAAACCTAACCCTCACACTAATACTAACCCTCAACCTAACCCTAACCTGATCCTAACCTTCACTCAAACACCTAACTCTAATATTTACCCTAAACCTAATCTTATCCTTCACCCTAAACCTAAGCCTAACCCTAAAACTAAACCGAACTCTAAACTATTCTCTCACTCGAGCCAAAACCTAAACCTAACCCTAAGCCTCAATCTAACCCTGACCCTAACCGAGAAACCGTAAAACATCAGCTTAACCGTCAACCTAACACTAACCCTCACACGAACCCTAACCCTTTCCCTAAACCTAAGCCTATCCCTAATCCTAACCCTAACCCTGACCTAAACTTAACCCTTACCCTAACCCTAAACTTAACCCTAACCTTAACTCTCCCCTAACCCTAACCCTTACAATCACTCTAAAGCTGACCCTAACCCTACACCCTAACTCTAACTCTAAACCTAACCCTAACCTAGCCCTACCTTTGACCGTAAACCAAGCCTTAACCCTAACCTTCTCCCTACCCTAACCTAACCCTAAACCAAATTCTAATACTAAGCTTAATCCTAACTCTAACCTTAACCCTAACCCTTACACTAACCCTCACTATTACCTGAAAATTCACCCTAACCCTAACCCTAACCCTAACTCTAACTCTAACCCTAACCATAGCACCTACCCTAAACCCTCACCTTAACTGTAAACCTAACCCTAACCCTCACCCTCACCCTAACCTCTAACCGTATCCCCAAATCTAAACCTAACGCTATCCCTAAACTTGTCCCTAACTGTAACCCAAACACAAACAGTAACCCTAATCTAACACTAACCCTAAACTTAACCCTACCCTAACCATAAACCTAACCCTAACGCCCTAAACCTAACCTCTAACACTAAGTATAATCCTCACCGTAATCCTAACCCTTTTCTTAACCCTCACCCTGAACCTAAACGTCACTCTAACCCTGAACCTAAATCTAACATTAACACTAAAAGTAACTCCTAACCCTAACGCGAACCCTAAACCTAACGTTAACACTAACCTGAACACAAAATCAAACTCTAGCCCTAACCATAATAACCCTCGCCCCATCCTAAATTTCATCCAACCCTAACCTTAACCCTAAACCTAAACCTAACCCAAACCCTAACCTTAAACCAAACTCTAACCATAACGCTACTCCACCTCTTACCCTAAAACTAAGCCTTACATTAGCCCTGAATCTAACCCCAGACCTAGTCCGAATTCTAACCGTAGACCTAATCCTAACACTAACCCAAACTCTAAGCTTGATCCTAAATAGAACACTAACTCTAATTCGAAACCTGAACCTAAACCGAAATCTTACGCTACACCTAACCCTAAACCTAACCCTAACTCTAATCCTAAACATAACACTTACCCTAAACCCTCACCTTAACTGTGAAACTAACCATAACCCTCACCCTAAACCCTAACAATATTCCCCAACCATAACCCTATGGCTATCCCTAAACCGAACACTAACCTGAATCCCTAAGCCCTAACGATAACACTAACGCTAACCCAAACCCTAACCCCTAACACCAAAGCCTAACCCAAACCTTAACACTAACTCTCACCCTAACTCTAACACTAACCCTAAACCTAATCATAAACCTAACCCTAACCCTAGCCCAAAACTAAGCATGACCAGAACCACAATGACTAACCGGAACCCTCACCCAAACCCTAACCCTAAACTAAAACTGTAACCCCTAACACCTTACCAGAACCATAATCCTAACCCTACCCAAACCTAACCCTAAACCTCACCCTCACCCTAACCACAACGCCTAACACAAACCGTGACCCTAACCCTATCCGTAACACTAAACTTAACCCTAACCTAAAACCTAAAACTAACCCTAAAGCTAAACAGAACCCGTAAACTTTACCCTAACACGAAACACAACCTTAACACTAACCTGAAACCTAAACCAAACCTTAGCCATAACCCTAACCCTAACCCTCACCCTCACCCTATCTTAAACTTCACCGTATCCCTAACCTAAAGCTCACCCGAACTCTCAACCTGTCCCTACCCCGCAACCTAACCCTAATCTTAACCTTGGCCCACCTGTAACCCTAAAACTAACCGTTACAATAACTCTGATCCGAAACCTCACCCTAAACCTAATCCGAATCCTAACCCTGACCGTAATCCTAACACTGACCGTAACCCTAACCTAACCTTAACCCTAACTTTAACCCTGCCATAAACTCAAACCTAACCCTCACCCCTAACAATAACTCTAACCCTAACCCTAAAACGAACCCTCACCTTTAACCAAAATTTCACCCTACCCATAACCTTAAACCTACCCTAACTTCATGGCAATCCTAACCTTAACCTAAATTAAACCTAACCCTGAACCTACCTCTAACCCTAACCCTAACCCTAAACCTAACCCCATCCCTAACCCTGACCCTAACGTGAACCCTAACCCCTAACCCTAACCCTAACTCTCACACTTAACATAAACTTCACCCTAACCCTAACCCTAAAACTAAACATAATACTCAATCTCCCCCAACTCTGACCCTGACCCTAATCCTAACCATAAACCTAACCCTAACCCTAAACTTAACCCTAACCCTGTCCCTAACTCTATCTCTAACCCTAATCCTAACCTTAAAACTTACCCTACACACTCAGCTTCAATGGAAACCTAGCACTAACCCTCACACTAACATCTAAACCTAAACCCTACCCTTAACCTAAGCCTATCTCTAACCTTAACCTAGCCCTAAACCTAACCATGACTTAACCCTAACACTTACCCTAACCCTAAAACTAATCTTAACCCTAAACCTAATCCTAACCTTAACCCTAACCCTAACGCCTAATGCTGAGGCTAAGCTCAACCCTCACCCTTAACTTAAACCTCACCCTAACTCTAACCCTAAACCGAACCCTATCCCTAAAGCTCACCCTAAACCTGACCCTAACATTAATCCAAACACCAAAACCTAACCCTCACACTAATACTAACCCTCAACCTAACCCTAACCTGATCCTAACCTTCACTCAAACACCTAACTCTAATATTTACCCTAAACCTAATCTTATCCTTCACCCTAAACCTAAGCCTAACCCTAAAACTAAACCGAACTCTAAACTATTCTCTCACTCGAGCCAAAACCTAAACCTAACCCTAAGCCTCAATCTAACCCTGACCCTAACCGAGAAACCGTAAAACATCAGCTTAACCGTCAACCTAACACTAACCCTCACACGAACCCTAACCCTTTCCCTAAACCTAAGCCTATCCCTAATCCTAACCCTAACCCTGACCTAAACTTAACCCTTACCCTAACCCTAAACTTAACCCTAACCTTAACTCTCCCCTAACCCTAACCCTTACAATCACTCTAAAGCTGACCCTAACCCTACACCCTAACTCTAACTCTAAACCTAACCCTAACCTAGCCCTACCTTTGACCGTAAACCAAGCCTTAACCCTAACCTTCTCCCTACCCTAACCTAACCCTAAACCAAATTCTAATACTAAGCTTAATCCTAACTCTAACCTTAACCCTAACCCTTACACTAACCCTCACTATTACCTGAAAATTCACCCTAACCCTAACCCTAACCCTAACTCTAACTCTAACCCTAACCATAGCACCTACCCTAAACCCTCACCTTAACTGTAAACCTAACCCTAACCCTCAGCCTCACCCTAACCTCTAACCGTATCCCCAAATCTAAACCTAACGCTATCCCTAAACTTGTCCCTAACTGTAACCCAAACACAAACAGTAACCCTAATCTAACACTAACCCTAAACTTAACCCTACCCTAACCATAAACCTAACCCTAACGCCCTAAACCTAACCTCTAACACTAAGTATAATCCTCACCGTAATCCTAACCCTTTTCTTAACCCTCACCCTGAACCTAAACGTCACTCTAACCCTGAACCTAAATCTAACATTAACACTAAAAGTAACTCCTAACCCTAACGCGAACCCTAAACCTAACGTTAACACTAACCTGAACACAAAATCAAACTCTAGCCCTAACCATAATAACCCTCGCCCCATCCTAAATTTCATCCAACCCTAACCTTAACCCTAAACCTAAACCTAACCCAAACCCTAACCTTAAACCAAACTCTAACCATAACGCTACTCCACCTCTTACCCTAAAACTAAGCCTTACATTAGCCCTGAATCTAACCCCAGACCTAGTCCGAATTCTAACCGTAGACCTAATCCTAACACTAACCCAAACTCTAAGCTTGATCCTAAATAGAACACTAACTCTAATTCGAAACCTGAACCTAAACCGAAATCTTACGCTACACCTAACCCTAAACCTACCCCTAACTCTAATCCTAAACATAACACTTACCCTAAACCCTCACCTTAACTGTGAAACTAACCATAACCCTCACCCTAAAACCTAACAATATCCCCCAACCATAACCCTATGGCTATCCCTAAACCGAACACTAACCTGAATCCCTAAGCCCTAACGATAACACTAACGCTAACCCAAACCCTAACCCCTAACACCAAAGCCTAACCCAAACCTTAACACTAACTCTCACCCTAACTCTAACACTAACCCTAAACCTAATCATAAACCTAACCCTAACCCTAACCCAAAACTAAGCATGACCAGAACCACAATGACTAACCGGAACCCTCACCCAAACCCTATCCCTAAACTAAAACTGTAACCCCTAACACCTTACCAGAACCATAATCCTAACCCTACCCAAACCTAACCCTAAACCTCACCCTCACCCCAACCACAACGCCTAACACAAACCGTGACCCTAACCCTATCCGTAACACTAAACTTAACCCTAACCTAAAACCTAAAACTAACCCTAAAGCTAAACAGAACCCGTAAACTTTACCCTAACACGAAACACAACCTTAACACTAACCTGAAACCTAAACCAAACCTTAGCCATAACCCTAACCCTAACCCTCACCCTCACCCTATCTTAAACTTCACCGTATCCCTAACCTAAAGCTCACCCGAACTCTAAACCTGTCCCTACCCCGCAACCTAACCCTAATCTTAACCTTGGCCCACCTGTAACCCTAAAACTAACCGTTACAATAACTCTGATCCGAAACCTCACCCTAAAGCTCATCCGAATCCTAACCCTGACCGTAATCCTAACACTGACCGTAACCCTAACCTAACCTTAACCCTAACTTTAACCCTGCCATAAACTCAAACCTAACCCTCACCCCTAACAATAACTCTAACCCTAACCCTAAAACGAACCCTCACCTTTAACCAAAATTTCACCCTACCCATCACCCTAAACCTACCCTAACTTCATGGCAATCCTAACCTTAACCTAAATTAAACCTAACCCTGAACCTACCTCTAACCCTAACCCTAACCCTAAACCTAACCCCATCCCTAACCCTGACCCTAACGTGAACCCTAACCCCTAACCCTAACCCTAACTCTCACACTTAACATAAACTTCACCCTAACCCTAACCCTAAAACTAAACATAATACTAAATCTCCCCCAACTCTGACCCTGACCCTAATCCTAACCATAAACCTAACCCTAACCCTAAACTTAACCCTAACCCTGTCCCTAACTCTATCTCTAAGCCTAATCCTAACCTTAAAACTTACCCTACACACTCAGCTTCAATGGAAACCTAGCACTAACCCTCACACTAACATCTAAACCTAAACCCTACCCTTAACCTAAGCCTATCTCTAACCTTAACCTAGCCCTAAACCTAACCATGACTTAACCCTAACACTTACCCTAACCCTAAAACTAATCTTAACCCTAAACCTAATCCTAACCTTAACCCTAACCCTAACGCCTAATGCTGAGGCTAAGCTCAACCCTCACCCTTAACTTAAACCTCACCCTAACTCTAACCCTAAACCGAACCCTATCCCTAAAGCTCACCCTAAACCTGACCCTAACATTAATCCAAACACCAAAACCTAACCCTCACACTAATACTAACCCTCAACCTAACCCTAACCTGATCCTAACCTTCACTCAAACACCTAACTCTAATATTTACCCTAAACCTAATCTTATCCTTCACCCTAAACCTAAGCCTAACCCTAAAACTAAACCGAACTCTAAACTATTCTCTCACTCGAGCCAAAACCTAAACCTAACCCTAAGCCTCAATCTAACCCTGACCCTAACCGAGAAACCGTAAAACATCAGCTTAACCGTCAACCTAACACTAACCCTCACACGAACCCTAACCCTTTCCCTAAACCTAAGCCTATCCCTAATCCTAACCCTAACCCTGACCTAAACTTAACCCTTACCCTAACCCTAAACTTAACCCTAACCTTAACTCTCCCCTAACCCTAACCCTTACAATCACTCTAAAGCTGACCCTAACCCTACACCCTAACTCTAACTCTAAACCTAACCCTAACCTAGCCCTACCTTTGACCGTAAACCAAGCCTTAACCCTAACCTTCTCCCTACCCTAACCTAACCCTAAACCAAATTCTAATACTAAGCTTAATCCTAACTCTAACCTTAACCCTAACCCTTACACTAACCCTCACTATTACCTGAAAATTCACCCTAACCCTAACCCTAACCCTAACTCTAACTCTAACCCTAACCATAGCACCTACCCTAAACCCTCACCTTAACTGTAAACCTAACCCTAACCCTCACCCTCACCCTAACCTCTAACCGTATCCCCAAATCTAAACCTAACGCTATCCCTAAACTTGTCCCTAACTGTAACCCAAACACAAACAGTAACCCTAATCTAACACTAACCCTAAACTTAACCCTACCCTAACCATAAACCTAACCCTAACGCCCTAAACCTAACCTCTAACACTAAGTATAATCCTCACCGTAATCCTAACCCTTTTCTTAACCCTCACCCTGAACCTAAACGTCACTCTAACCCTGAACCTAAATCTAACATTAACACTAAAAGTAACTCCTAACCCTAACGCGAACCCTAAACCTAACGTTAACACTAACCTGAACACAAAATCAAACTCTAGCCCTAACCATAATAACCCTCGCCCCATCCTAAATTTCATCCAACCCTAACCTTAACCCTAAACCTAAACCTAACCCAAACCCTAACCTTAAACCAAACTCTAACCATAACGCTACTCCACCTCTTACCCTAAAACTAAGCCTTACATTAGCCCTGAATCTAACCCCAGACCTAGTCCGAATTCTAACCGTAGACCTAATCCTAACACTAACCCAAACTCTAAGCTTGATCCTAAATAGAACACTAACTCTAATTCGAAACCTGAACCTAAACCGAAATCTTACGCTACACCTAACCCTAAACCTAACCCTAACTCTAATCCTAAACATAACACTTACCCTAAACCCTCACCTTAACTGTGAAACTAACCATAACCCTCACCCTAAACCCTAACAATATTCCCCAACCATAACCCTATGGCTATCCCTAAACCGAACACTAACCTGAATCCCTAAGCCCTAACGATAACACTAACGCTAACCCAAACCCTAACCCCTAACACCAAAGCCTAACCCAAACCTTAACACTAACTCTCACCCTAACTCTAACACTAACCCTAAACCTAATCATAAACCTAACCCTAACCTTAACCCAAAACTAAGCATGACCAGAACCACAATGACTAACCGGAACCATCACCCAAACCCTAACCCTAAACTAAAACTGTAACCCCTAACACCTTACCAGAACCATAATCCTAACCCTACCCAAACCTAACCCTAAACCTCACCCTCACCCCAACCACAACGCCTAACACAAACCGTGACCCTAACCCTATCCGTAACACTAAACTTAACCCTAACCTAAAACCTAAAACTAACCCTAAACCTAAACAGAACCCGTAAACTTTACCTAACACGAAACACAACCTTAACACTAACCTGAAACCTAAACCAAACCTTAGCCATAACCCTAACCCTAACCCTCACCCTCACCCTATCTTAAACTTCACCGTATCCCTAACCTAAAGCTCACCCGAACTCTAAACCTGTCCCTACCCCGCAACCTAACCCTAATCTTAACCTTGGCCCACCTGTAACCCTAAAACTAACCGTTACAATAACTCTGATCCGAAACCTCACCCTAAAGCTCATCCGAATCCTAACCCTGACCGTAATCCTAACACTGACCGTAACCCTAACCTAACCTTAACCCTAACTTTAACCCTGCCATAAACTCAAACCTAACCCTCACCCCTAACAATAACTCTAACCCTAACCCTAAAACGAACCCTCACCTTTAACCAAAATTTCACCCTACCCATCACCCTAAACCTACCCTAACTTCATGGCAATCCTAACCTTAACCTAAATTAAACCTAACCCTGAACCTACCTCTAACCCTAACCCTAACCCTAAACCTAACCCCATCCCTAACCCTGACCCTAACGTGAACCCTAACCCCTAACCCTAACCCTAACTCTCACACTTAACATAAACTTCACCCTAACCCTAACCCTAAAACTAAACATAATACTCCATCTCCCCCAACTCTGACCCTGACCCTAATCCTAACCATAAACCTAACCCTAACCCTAAACTTAACCCTAACCCTGTCCCTAACTCTATCTCTAACCCTAATCCTAACCTTAAAACTTACCCTACACACTCAGCTTCAATGGAAACCTAGCACTAACCCTCACACTAACATCTAAACCTAAACCCTACCCTTAACCTAAGCCTATCTCTAACCTTAACCTAGACCTGAACCTAACCATGACTTAACCCTAACACTTACCCTAACCCTAAAACTAATCTTAACCCTAAACCTAATCCTAACCTTAACCCTAACCCTAACGCCTAATGCTGAGGCTAAGCTCAACCCTCACCCTTAACTTAAACCTCACCCTAACTCTAACCCTAAACCGAACCCTATCCCTAAAGCTCACCCTAAACCTGACCCTAACATTAATCCAAACACCAAAACCTAACCCTCACACTAATACTAACCCTCAACCTAACCCTAACCTGATCCTAACCTTCACTCAAACACCTAACTCTAATATTTACCCTAAACCTAATCTTATCCTTCACCCTAAACCTAAGCCTAACCCTAAAACTAAACCGAACTCTAAACTATTCTCTCACTCGAGCCAAAACCTAAACCTAACCCTAAGCCTCAATCTAACCCTGACCCTAACCGAGAAACCGTAAAACATCAGCTTAACCGTCAACCTAACACTAACCCTCACACGAACCCTAACCCTTTCCCTAAACCTAAGCCTATCCCTAATCCTAACCCTAACCCTGACCTAAACTTAACCCTTACCCTAACCCTAAACTTAACCCTAACCTTAACTCTCCCCTAACCCTAACCCTTACAATCACTCTAAAGCTGACCCTAACCCTACACCCTAACTCTAACTCTAAACCTAACCCTAACCTAGCCCTACCTTTGACCGTAAACCAAGCCTTAACCCTAACCTTCTCCCTACCCTAACCTAACCCTAAACCAAATTCTAATACTAAGCTTAATCCTAACTCTAACCTTAACCCTAACCCTTACACTAACCCTCACTATTACCTGAAAATTCACCCTAACCCTAACCCTAACCCTAACTCTAACTCTAACCCTAACCATAGCACCTACCCTAAACCCTCACCTTAACTGTAAACCTAACCCTAACCCTCACCCTCACCCTAACCTCTAACCGTATCCCCAAATCTAAACCTAACGCTATCCCTAAACTTGTCCCTAACTGTAACCCAAACACAAACAGTAACCCTAATCTAACACTAACCCTAAACTTAACCCTACCCTAACCATAAACCTAACCCTAACGCCCTAAACCTAACCTCTAACACTAAGTATAATCCTCACCGTAATCCTAACCCTTTTCTTAACCCTCACCCTGAACCTAAACGTCACTCTAACCCTGAACCTAAATCTAACATTAACACTAAAAGTAACTCCTAACCCTAACCCGAACCCTAAACCTAACGTTAACACTAACCTGAACACAAAATCAAACTCTAGCCCTAACCATAATAACCCTCGCCCCATCCTAAATTTCATCCAACCCTAACCTTAACCCTAAACCTAAACCTAACCCAAACCCTAACCTTAAACCAAACTCTAACCATAACGCTACTCCACCTCTTACCCTAAAACTAAGCCTTACATTAGCCCTGAATCTAACCCCAGACCTAGTCCGAATTCTAACCGTAGACCTAATCCTAACACTAACCCAAACTCTAAGCTTGATCCTAAATAGAACACTAACTCTAATTCGAAACCTGAACCTAAACCGAAATCTTACGCTACACCTAACCCTAAACCTAACCCTAACTCTAATCCTAAACATAACACTTACCCTAAACCCTCACCTTAACTGTGAAACTAACCATAACCCTCACCCTAAACCCTAACAATATTCCCCAACCATAACCCTATGTCTATCCCTAAACCGAACACTAACCTGAATCCCTAAGCCCTAACGATAACACTAACGCTAACCCAAACCCTAACCCCTAACACCAAAGCCTAACCCAAACCTTAACACTAACTCTCACCCTAACTCTAACACTAACCCTAAACCTAATCATAAACCTAACCCTAACCTTAACCCAAAACTAAGCATGACCAGAACCACAATGACTAACCGGAACCATCACCCAAACCCTAACCCTAAACTAAAACTGTAACCCCTAACACCTTACCAGAACCATAATCCTAACCCTACCCAAACCTAACCCTAAACCTCACCCTCACCCCAACCACAACGCCTAACACAAACCGTGACCCTAACCCTATCCGTAACACTAAACTTAACCCTAACCTAAAACCTAAAACTAACCCTAAACCTAAACAGAACCCGTAAACTTTACCTAACACGAAACACAACCTTAACACTAACCTGAAACCTAAACCAAACCTTAGCCATAACCCTAACCCTAACCCTCACCCTCACCCTATCTTAAACTTCACCGTATCCCTAACCTAAAGCTCACCCGAACTCTAAACCTGTCCCTACCCCGCAACCTAACCCTAATCTTAACCTTGGCCCACCTGTAACCCTAAAACTAACCGTTACAATAACTCTGATCCGAAACCTCACCCTAAACCTCATCCGAATCCTAACCCTGACCGTAATCCTAACACTGACCGTAACCCTAACCTAACCTTAACCCTAACTTTAACCCTGCCATAAACTCAAACCTAACCCTCACCCCTAACAATAACTCTAACCCTAACCCTAAAACGAACCCTCACCTTTAACCAAAATTTCACCCTACCCATCACCCTAAACCTACCCTAACTTCATGGCAATCCTAACCTTAACCTAAATTAAACCTAACCCTGAACCTACCTCTAACCCTAACCCTAACCCTAAACCTAACCCCATCCCTAACCCTGACCCTAACGTGAACCCTAACCCCTAACCCTAACCCTAACTCTCACACTTAACATAAACTTCACCCTAACCCTAACCCTAAAACTAAACATAATACTCCATCTCCCCCAACTCTGACCCTGACCCTAATCCTAACCATAAACCTAACCCTAACCCTAAACTTAACCCTAACCCTGTCCCTAACTCTATCTCTAACCCTAATCCTAACCTTAAAACTTACCCTACACACTCAGCTTCAATGGAAACCTAGCACTAACCCTCACACTAACATCTAAACCTAAACCCTACCCTTAACCTAAGCCTATCTCTAACCTTAACCTAGACCTGAACCTAACCATGACTTAACCCTAACACTTACCCTAACCCTAAAACTAATCTTAACCCTAAACCTAATCCTAACCTTAACCCTAACCCTAACGCCTAATGCTGAGGCTAAGCTCAACCCTCACCCTTAACTTAAACCTCACCCTAACTCTAACCCTAAACCGAACCCTATCCCTAAAGCTCACCCTAAACCTGACCCTAACATTAATCCAAACACCAAAACCTAACCCTCACACTAATACTAACCCTCAACCTAACCCTAACCTGATCCTAACCTTCACTCAAACACCTAACTCTAATATTTACCCTAAACCTAATCTTATCCTTCACCCTAAACCTAAGCCTAACCCTAAAACTAAACCGAACCCTAAACTATTCTCTCACTCGAGCCAAAACCTAAACCTAACCCTAAGCCTCAATCTAACCCTGACCCTAACCGAGAAACCGTAAAACATCAGCTTAACCGTCAACCTAACACTAACCCTCACACGAACCCTAACCCTTTCCCTAAACCTAAGCCTATCCCTAATCCTAACCCTAACCCTGACCTAAACTTAACCCTTACCCTAACCCTAAACTTAACCCTAACCTTAACTCTCCCCTAACCCTAACCCTTACAATCACTCTAAAGCTGACCCTAACCCTACACCCTAACTCTAACTCTAAACCTAACCCTAACCTAGCCCTACCTTTGACCGTAAACCAAGCCTTAACCCTAACCTTCTCCCTACCCTAACCTAACCCTAAACCAAATTCTAATACTAAGCTTAATCCTAACTCTAACCTTAACCCTAACCCTTACACTAACCCTCACTATTACCTGAAAATTCACCCTAACCCTAACCCTAACTCTAACTCTAACCCTAACCATAGCACCTACCCTAAACCCTCACCTTAACTGTAAACCTAACCCTAACCCTCACCCTCACCCTAACCTCTAACCGTATCCCCAAATCTAAACCTAACGCTATCCCTAAACTTGTCCCTAACTGTAACCCAAACACAAACAGTAACCCTAATCTAACACTAACCCTAAACTTAACCCTACCCTAACCATAAAGCTAACCCTAACGCCCTAAACCTAACCTCTAACACTAAGTATAATCCTCACCGTAATCCTAACCCTTTTCTTAACCCTCACCCTGAACCTAAACGTCACTCTAACCCTGAACCTAAATCTAACATTAACACTAAAAGTAACTCCTAACCCTAACCCGAACCCTAAACCTAACCTTAACACTAACCTGAACACAAAATCAAACTCTAGCCCTAACCATAATAACCCTCGCCCCATCCTAAATTTCATCCAACCCTAACCTTAACCCTAAACCTAAACCTAACCCAAACCCTAACCTTAAACCAAACTCTAACCATAACGCTACTCCACCTCTTACCCTAAAACTAAGCCTTACATTAGCCCTGAATCTAACCCCAGACCTAGTCCGAATTCTAACCGTAGACCTAATCCTAACACTAACCCAAACTCTAAGCTTGATCCTAAATAGAACACTAACTCTAATTCGAAACCTGAACCTAAACCGAAATCTTACGCTACACCTAACCCTAAACCTAACCCTAACTCTAATCCTAAACATAACACTTACCCTAAACCCTCACCTTAACTGTGAAACTAACCATAACCCTCACCCTAAACCCTAACAATATCCCCCAACCATAACACTATGGCTATCCCTAAACCGAACACTAACCTGAATCCCTAAGCCCTAACGATAACACTAACGCTAACCCAAACCCTAACCCCTAACACCAAAGCCTAACCCAAACCTTAACACTAACTCTCACCCTAACTCTAACACTAACCCTAAACCTAATCATAAACCTAACCCTAACCCTAACCCAAAACTAAGCATGACCAGAACCACAATGACTAACCGGAACCCTCACCCAAACCCTAACCCTAAACTAAAACTGTAACCCCTAACACCTTACCAGAACCATAATCCTAACCCTACCCAAACCTAACCCTAAACCTCACCCTCACCCCAACCACAACGCCTAACACAAACCGTGACCCTAACCCTATCCGTAACACTAAACTTAACCCTAACCTAAAACCTAAAACTAACCCTAAAGCTAAACAGAACCCGTAAACTTTACCCTAACACGAAACACAACCTTAACACTAACCTGAAACCTAAACCAAACCTTAGCCATAACCCTAACCCTAACCCTCACCCTCACCCTATCTTAAACTTCACCGTATCCCTAACCTAAAGCTCACCCGAACTCTAAACCTGTCCCTACCCCGCAACCTAACCCTAATCTTAACCTTGGCCCACCTGTAACCCTAAAACTAACCGTTACAATAACTCTGATCCGAAACCTCACCCTAAAGCTCATCCGAATCCTAACCCTGACCGTAATCCTAACACTGACCGTAACCCTAACCTAACCTTAACCCTAACTTTAACCCTGCCATAAACTCAAACCTAACCCTCACCCCTAACAATAACTCTAACCCTAACCCTAAAACGAACCCTCACCTTTAACCAAAATTTCACCCTACCCATCACCCTAAACCTACCCTAACTTCATGGCAATCCTAACCTTAACCTAAATTAAACCTAACCCTGAACCTACCTCTAACCCTAACCCTAACCCTAAACCTAACCCCATCCCTAACCCTGACCCTAACGTGAACCCTAACCCCTAACCCTAACCCTAACTCTCACACTTAACATAAACTTCACCCTAACCCTAACCCTAAAACTAAACATAATACTAAATCTCCCCCAACTCTGACCCTGACCCTAATCCTAACCATAAACCTAACCCTAACCCTAAACTTAACCCTAACCCTGTCCCTAACTCTATCTCTAAGCCTAATCCTAACCTTAAAACTTACCCTACACACTCAGCTTCAATGGAAACCTAGCACTAACCCTCACACTAACATCTAAACCTAAACCCTACCCTTAACCTAAGCCTATCTCTAACCTTAACCTAGCCCTAAACCTAACCATGACTTAACCCTAACACTTACCCTAACCCTAAAACTAATCTTAACCCTAAACCTAATCCTAACCTTAACCCTAACCCTAACGCCTAATGCTGAGGCTAAGCTCAACCCTCACCCTTAACTTAAACCTCACCCTAACTCTAACCCTAAACCGAACCCTAACCCTAAACCGAACCCTATCCCTAAAGCTCACCCTAAACCTGACCCTAACATTAATCCAAACACCAAAACCTAACCCTCACACTAATACTAACCCTCAACGTAACCCTAACCTATTCCTAAACTTCACTCAAACACCTAACTCTAATATTTACCCTAAACCTAATCTTATCCTTCACCCTAAACCTAAGCCTAACCCTAAAACTAAACCGAACCCTAAACTATTCTCTCACTCGAGCCAAAACCTAAAGCTAACCCTAAGCCTCAATCTAACCCTGACCCTAACCGAGAAACCGTAAAACATCAGCTTAACCGTCAACCTAACACTAACCCTCACACGAACCCTAACCCTTTCCCTAAACCTAAGCCTATCCCTAATCCTAACCCTAACCCTGACCTAAACTTAACCCTTACCCTAACCCTAAACTTAACCCTAACCTTAACTCTACCCTAACCCTAACCCTTACAATCACTCTAAAGCTGACCCTAACCCTACACCCTAACTCTAACTCTAAACCTAACCCTAACCTAGCCCTACCTTTGACCGTAAACCAAGCCTTACCTCTAACCTTCTCCCTACCCTAACCTAACCCTAAACCAAATTCTAATACTAAGCTTAATCCTAACTCTAACCTTAACCCTAACCCTTACACTAACCCTCACTATTACCTGAAAATTCACCCTAACCCTAACCCTAACTCTAACTCTAACCCTAACCATAGCACCTACCCTAAACCCTCACCTTAACTGTAAACCTAACCCTAACCCTCAGCCTCACCCTAACCTCTAACCGTATCCCCAAATCTAAACCTAACGCTATCCCTAAACTTGTCCCTAACTGTAACCCAAACAGAAACAGTAACCCCAATCTAACACTAACCCTAAACTTAACCCTACCCTAACCATAAAGCTAACCCTAACGCCCTAAACCTAACCTCTAACACTAAGTATAATCCTCACCGTAATCCTAACCCTTTTCTTAACCCTCACCCTGAACCTAAACGTCACTCTAACCCTGAACCTAAATCTAACATTAACACTAAAAGTAACTCCTAACCCTAACCCGAACCCTAAACCTAACCTTAACACTAACCTGAACACAAAATCAAACTCTAGCCCTAACCATAATAACCCTCGCCCCATCCTAAATTTCATCCAACCCTAACCTTAACCCTAAACCTAAACCTAACCCAAACTCTAACCTTAAACCAAACTCTAACCATAACGCTACTCCACCTCTTACCCTAAAACTAAGCCTTACATTAGCCCTGAATCTAACCCCAGACCTAGTCCGAATTCTAACCGTAGACCTAATCCTAACACTAACCCAAACTCTAAGCTTGATCCTAAATAGAACACTAACTCTAATTCGAAACCTGAACCTAAACCGAAATCTTACGCTACACCTAACCCTAAACCTAACCCTAACTCTAATCCTAAACATAACACTTACCCTAAACCCTCACCTTAACTGTGAAACTAACCATAACCCTCACCCTAAACCCTAACAATATCCCCCAACCATAACCCTATGGCTATCCCTAAACCGAACACTAACCTGAATCCCTAAGCCCTAACGATAACACTAACGCTAACCCAAACCCTAACCCCTAACACCAAAGCCTAACCCAAACCTTAACACTAACTCTCACCCTAACTCTAACACTAACCCTAAACCTAATCATAAACCTAACCCTAACCCTAACCCAAAACTAAGCATGACCAGAACCACAATGACTAACCGGAACCCTCACCCAAACCCTAACCCTAAACTAAAACTGTAACCCCTAACACCTTACCAGAACCATAATCCTAACCCTACCCAAACCTAACCCTAAACCTCACCCTCACCCCAACCACAACGCCTAACACAAACCGTGACCCTAACCCTATCCGTAACACTAAACTTAACCCTAACCTAAAACCTAAAACTAACCCTAAAGCTAAACAGAACCCGTAAACTTTACCCTAACACGAAACACAACCTTAACACTAACCTGAAACCTAAACCAAACCTTAGCCATAACCCTAACCCTAACCCTCACCCTCACCCTATCTTAAACTTCACCGTATCCCTAACCTAAAGCTCACCCGAACTCTAAACCTGTCCCTACCCCGCAACCTAACCCTAATCTTAACCTTGGCCCACCTGTAACCCTAAAACTAACCGTTACAATAACTCTGATCCGAAACCTCACCCTAAAGCTCATCCGAATCCTAACCCTGACCGTAATCCTAACACTGACCGTAACCCTAACCTAACCTTAACCCTAACTTTAACCCTGCCATAAACTCAAACCTAACCCTCACCCCTAACAATAACTCTAACCCTAACCCTAAAACGAACCCTCACCTTTAACCAAAATTTCACCCTACCCATCACCCTAAACCTACCCTAACTTCATGGCAATCCTAACCTTAACCTAAATTAAACCTAACCCTGAACCTACCTCTAACCCTAACCCTAACCCTAAACCTAACCCCATCCCTAACCCTGACCCTAACGTGAACCCTAACCCCTAACCCTAACCCTAACTCTCACACTTAACATAAACTTCACCCTAACCCTAACCCTAAAACTAAACATAATACTCCATCTCCCCCAACTCTGACCCTGACCCTAATCCTAACCATAAACCTAACCCTAACCCTAAACTTAACCCTAACCCTGTCCCTAACTCTATCTCTAACCCTAATCCTAACCTTAAAACTTACCCTACACACTCAGCTTCAATGGAAACCTAGCACTAACCCTCACACTAACATCTAAACCTAAACCCTACCCTTAACCTAAGCCTATCTCTAACCTTAACCTAGACCTGAACCTAACCATGACTTAACCCTAACACTTACCCTAACCCTAAAACTAATCTTAACCCTAAACCTAATCCTAACCTTAACCCTAACCCTAACGCCTAATGCTGAGGCTAAGCTCAACCCTCACCCTTAACTTAAACCTCACCCTAACTCTAACCCTAAACCGAACCCTATCCCTAAAGCTCACCCTAAACCTGACCCTAACATTAATCCAAACACCAAAACCTAACCCTCACACTAATACTAACCCTCAACCTAACCCTAACCTGATCCTAACCTTCACTCAAACACCTAACTCTAATATTTACCCTAAACCTAATCTTATCCTTCACCCTAAACCTAAGCCTAACCCTAAAACTAAACCGAACCCTAAACTATTCTCTCACTCGAGCCAAAACCTAAACCTAACCCTAAGCCTCAATCTAACCCTGACCCTAACCGAGAAACCGTAAAACATCAGCTTAACCGTCAACCTAACACTAACCCTCACACGAACCCTAACCCTTTCCCTAAACCTAAGCCTATCCCTAATCCTAACCCTAACCCTGACCTAAACTTAACCCTTACCCTAACCCTAAACTTAACCCTAACCTTAACTCTCCCCTAACCCTAACCCTTACAATCACTCTAAAGCTGACCCTAACCCTACACCCTAACTCTAACTCTAAACCTAACCCTAACCTAGCCCTACCTTTGACCGTAAACCAAGCCTTAACCCTAACCTTCTCCCTACCCTAACCTAACCCTAAACCAAATTCTAATACTAAGCTTAATCCTAACTCTAACCTTAACCCTAACCCTTACACTAACCCTCACTATTACCTGAAAATTCACCCTAACCCTAACCCTAACTCTAACTCTAACCCTAACCATAGCACCTACCCTAAACCCTCACCTTAACTGTAAACCTAACCCTAACCCTCACCCTCACCCTAACCTCTAACCGTATCCCCAAATCTAAACCTAACGCTATCCCTAAACTTGTCCCTAACTGTAACCCAAACACAAACAGTAACCCTAATCTAACACTAACCCTAAACTTAACCCTACCCTAACCATAAAGCTAACCCTAACGCCCTAAACCTAACCTCTAACACTAAGTATAATCCTCACCGTAATCCTAACCCTTTTCTTAACCCTCACCCTGAACCTAAACGTCACTCTAACCCTGAACCTAAATCTAACATTAACACTAAAAGTAACTCCTAACCCTAACCCGAACCCTAAACCTAACCTTAACACTAACCTGAACACAAAATCAAACTCTAGCCCTAACCATAATAACCCTCGCCCCATCCTAAATTTCATCCAACCCTAACCTTAACCCTAAACCTAAACCTAACCCAAACCCTAACCTTAAACCAAACTCTAACCATAACGCTACTCCACCTCTTACCCTAAAACTAAGCCTTACATTAGCCCTGAATCTAACCCCAGACCTAGTCCGAATTCTAACCGTAGACCTAATCCTAACACTAACCCAAACTCTAAGCTTGATCCTAAATAGAACACTAACTCTAATTCGAAACCTGAACCTAAACCGAAATCTTACGCTACACCTAACCCTAAACCTAACCCTAACTCTAATCCTAAACATAACACTTACCCTAAACCCTCACCTTAACTGTGAAACTAACCATAACCCTCACCCTAAACCCTAACAATATCCCCCAACCATAACACTATGGCTATCCCTAAACCGAACACTAACCTGAATCCCTAAGCCCTAACGATAACACTAACGCTAACCCAAACCCTAACCCCTAACACCAAAGCCTAACCCAAACCTTAACACTAACTCTCACCCTAACTCTAACACTAACCCTAAACCTAATCATAAACCTAACCCTAACCCTAACCCAAAACTAAGCATGACCAGAACCACAATGACTAACCGGAACCCTCACCCAAACCCTAACCCTAAACTAAAACTGTAACCCCTAACACCTTACCAGAACCATAATCCTAACCCTACCCAAACCTAACCCTAAACCTCACCCTCACCCCAACCACAACGCCTAACACAAACCGTGACCCTAACCCTATCCGTAACACTAAACTTAACCCTAACCTAAAACCTAAAACTAACCCTAAAGCTAAACAGAACCCGTAAACTTTACCCTAACACGAAACACAACCTTAACACTAACCTGAAACCTAAACCAAACCTTAGCCATAACCCTAACCCTAACCCTCACCCTCACCCTATCTTAAACTTCACCGTATCCCTAACCTAAAGCTCACCCGAACTCTAAACCTGTCCCTACCCCGCAACCTAACCCTAATCTTAACCTTGGCCCACCTGTAACCCTAAAACTAACCGTTACAATAACTCTGATCCGAAACCTCACCCTAAAGCTCATCCGAATCCTAACCCTGACCGTAATCCTAACACTGACCGTAACCCTAACCTAACCTTAACCCTAACTTTAACCCTGCCATAAACTCAAACCTAACCCTCACCCCTAACAATAACTCTAACCCTAACCCTAAAACGAACCCTCACCTTTAACCAAAATTTCACCCTACCCATCACCCTAAACCTACCCTAACTTCATGGCAATCCTAACCTTAACCTAAATTAAACCTAACCCTGAACCTACCTCTAACCCTAACCCTAACCCTAAACCTAACCCCATCCCTAACCCTGACCCTAACGTGAACCCTAACCCCTAACCCTAACCCTAACTCTCACACTTAACATAAACTTCACCCTAACCCTAACCCTAAAACTAAACATAATACTAAATCTCCCCCAACTCTGACCCTGACCCTAATCCTAACCATAAACCTAACCCTAACCCTAAACTTAACCCTAACCCTGTCCCTAACTCTATCTCTAAGCCTAATCCTAACCTTAAAACTTACCCTACACACTCAGCTTCAATGGAAACCTAGCACTAACCCTCACACTAACATCTAAACCTAAACCCTACCCTTAACCTAAGCCTATCTCTAACCTTAACCTAGCCCTAAACCTAACCATGACTTAACCCTAACACTTACCCTAACCCTAAAACTAATCTTAACCCTAAACCTAATCCTAACCTTAACCCTAACCCTAACGCCTAATGCTGAGGCTAAGCTCAACCCTCACCCTTAACTTAAACCTCACCCTAACTCTAACCCTAAACCGAACCCTAACCCTAAACCGAACCCTATCCCTAAAGCTCACCCTAAACCTGACCCTAACATTAATCCAAACACCAAACTTAACCCTCACACTAATACTAACCCTCAACGTAACCCTAACCTATTCCTAAACTTCACTCAAACACCTAACTCTAATATTTACCCTAAACCTAATCTTATCCTTCACCCTAAACCTAAGCCTAACCCTAAAACTAAACCGAACCCTAAACTATTCTCTCACTCGAGCCAAAACCTAAACCTAACCCTAAGCCTCAATCTAACCCTGACCCTAACCGAGAAACCGTAAAACATCAGCTTAACCGTCAACCTAACACTAACCCTCACACGAACCCTAACCCTTTCCCTAAACCTAAGCCTATCCCTAATCCTAACCCTAACCCTGACCTAAACTTAACCCTTACCCTAACCCTAAACTTAACCCTAACCTTAACTCTACCCTAACCCTAACCCTTACAATCACTCTAAAGCTGACCCTAACCCTACACCCTAACTCTAACTCTAAACCTAACCCTAACCTAGCCCTACCTTTGACCGTAAACCAAGCCTTACCTCTAACCTTCTCCCTACCCTAACCTAACCCTAAACCAAATTCTAATACTAAGCTTAATCCTAACTCTAACCTTAACCCTAACCCTTACACTAACCCTCACTATTACCTGAAAATTCACCCTAACCCTAACCCTAACCCTAACTCTAACTCTAACCCTAACCTTACCACCTACCCTAAACCCTCACCTTAACTGTAAACCTAACCCTAACCCTCACCCTCACCCTAACCTATAACCGTATCCCCAAATCTAAACCTAACGCTATCCCTAAACTTGTCCCTAACCCTAACCCAAACACAAACACTAACCCTAATCTAACACTAACCCTAAACTTAACCCTACCCTAACCATAAACCTAACCCTAACGCCCTAAACCTAACCTCTAACACTAAGTATAATCCTCACCGTAATCCTAACCCTTTTCTTAAACCTCACCCTGAACCTAAACGTCACTCTAACCCTGAACCTAAATCTAACATTAACACTACAAGTAACTCCTAACCCTAACCCGAACCCTAAACCTAACCTTAACACTAACCTGAACACAAAATCAAACTCTAGCCCTAACCATAATAACCCTCGCCCCATCCTAAATTTCATCCAACCCTAACCTTAACCCTAAACCTAAACCTAACCCAAACCCTAACCTTAAACCAAACTCTAACCATAACGCTACTCCACCTCTTACCCTAAAACTAAGCCTTACATTAGCCCTGAATCTAACCCCAGACCTAGTCCGAATTCTAACCGTAGACCTAATCCTAACACTAACCCAAACTCTAAGCTTGATCCTAAATAGAACACTAACTCTAATTCGAAACCTGAACCTAAACCGAAATCTCACGCTACACCTAACCCTAAACCTAACCCTAACTCTAATCCTAAACATAACACTTACCCTAAACCCTCACCTTAACTGTGAAACTAACCATAACCCTCACCCTAAACCCTAACAATATCCCTCAACCATAACCCTATGGCTATCCCTAAACCGAACACTAACCTGAATCCCTAAGCCCTAACGATAACACTAACGCTAACCCAAACCCTAACCCCTAACACCAAAGCCTAACCCAAACCTTAACACTAACTCTCACCCTAACTCTAACACTAACCCTAAACCTAATCATAAACCTAACCCTAACCCTAACCCAAAACTAAGCATGACCAGAACCACAATGACTAACCGGAACCCTCACCCAAACCCTAACCCTAAACTAAAACTGTAACCCCTAACACCTTACCAGAACCATAATCCTAACCCTACCCAAACCTAACCCTAAACCTCACCCTCACCCCAACCACAACGCCTAACACAAACCGTGACCCTAACCCTATCCGTAACACTAAACTTAACCCTAACCTAAAACCTAAAACTAACCCTAAAGCTAAACAGAACCCGTAAACTTTACCCTAACACGAAACACAACCTTAACACTAACCTGAAACCTAAACCAAACCTTAGCCATAACCCTAACCCTAACCCTCACCCTCACCCTATCTTAAACTTCACCGTATCCCTAACCTAAAGCTCACCCGAACTCTAAACCTGTCCCTACCCCGCAACCTAACCCTAATCTTAACCTTGGCCCACCTGTAACCCTAAAACTAACCGTTACAATAACTCTGATCCGAAACCTCACCCTAAACCTCATCCGAATCCTAACCCTGACCGTAATCCTAACACTGACCGTAACCCTAACCTAACCTTAACCCTAAATTTAACCCTGCCATAAACTCAAACCTAACCCTCACCCCTAACAATAACTCTAACCCTAACCCGAAAACGAACCCTCACCATTAACCAAAATTTCACCCTACCCATAACCCTAAACCTACCCTAACTTCATGGCAATCCTAACCTTAACCTAAATTAAACCTAACCCTGAACCTACCTCTAACCCTAACCCTAACCCTAAACCTAACCCCATCCCTAACCCTGACCCTAACGTGAACCCTAACCCCTAACCCTAACCCTAACTCTCACACTTAACATAAACTTCACCCTAACCCTAACCCTAAAACTAAACATAATACTCAATCTCCCCCAACTCTGACCCTGACCCTAATCCTAACCATAAACCTAACCCTAACCCTAAACTTAACCCTAACCCTGTCCCTAACTCTATCTCTAACCCTAATCCTAACCTTAAAACTTACCCTACACACTCAGCTTCAATGGAAACCTAGCACTAACCCTCACACTAACATCTAAACCTAAACCCTACCCTTAACCTAAGCCTATCTCTAACCTTAACCTAGACCTGAACCTAACCATGACTTAACCCTAACACTTACCCTAACCCTAAAACTAATCTTAACCTTAAACCTAATCCTAACCTTAACCCTAACCCTAACGCCTAATGCTGAGGCTAAGCTCAACCCTCACCCTTAACTTAAACCTCACCCTAACTCTAACCCTAAACCGAACCCTAACCCTAAACCGAACCCTATCCCTAAAGCTCACCCTAAACCTGACCCTAACATTAATCCAAACACCAAAACCTAACCCTCACACTAATACTAACCCTCAACGTAACCCTAACCTATTCCTAAACTTCACTCAAACACCTAACTCTAATATTTACCCTAAACCTAATCTTATCCTTCACCCTAAACCTAAGCCTAACCCTAAAACTAAACCGAACCCTAAACTATTCTCTCACTCGAGCCAAAACCTAAAGCTAACCCTAAGCCTCAATCTAACCCTGACCCTAACCGAGAAACCGTAAAACATCAGCTTAACCGTCAACCTAACACTAACCCTCACACGAACCCTAACCCTTTCCCTAAACCTAAGCCTATCCCTAATCCTAACCCTAACCCTGACCTAAACTTAACCCTTACCCTAACCCTAAACTTAACCCTAACCTTAACTCTACCCTAACCCTAACCCTTACAATCACTCTAAAGCTGACCCTAACCCTACACCCTAACTCTAACTCTAAACCTAACCCTAACCTAGCCCTACCTTTGACCGTAAACCAAGCCTTACCTCTAACCTTCTCCCTACCCTAACCTAACCCTAAACCAAATTCTAATACTAAGCTTAATCCTAACTCTAACCTTAACCCTAACCCTTACACTAACCCTCACTATTACCTGAAAATTCACCCTAACCCTAACCCTAACTCTAACTCTAACCCTAACCATAGCACCTACCCTAAACCCTCACCTTAACTGTAAACCTAACCCTAACCCTCAGCCTCACCCTAACCTCTAACCGTATCCCCAAATCTAAACCTAACGCTATCCCTAAACTTGTCCCTAACTGTAACCCAAACAGAAACAGTAACCCCAATCTAACACTAACCCTAAACTTAACCCTACCCTAACCATAAAGCTAACCCTAACGCCCTAAACCTAACCTCTAACACTAAGTATAATCCTCACCGTAATCCTAACCCTTTTCTTAACCCTCACCCTGAACCTAAACGTCACTCTAACCCTGAACCTAAATCTAACATTAACACTAAAAGTAACTCCTAACCCTAACCCGAACCCTAAACCTAACCTTAACACTAACCTGAACACAAAATCAAACTCTAGCCCTAACCATAATAACCCTCGCCCCATCCTAAATTTCATCCAACCCTAACCTTAACCCTAAACCTAAACCTAACCCAAACTCTAACCTTAAACCAAACTCTAACCATAACGCTACTCCACCTCTTACCCTAAAACTAAGCCTTACATTAGCCCTGAATCTAACCCCAGACCTAGTCCGAATTCTAACCGTAGACCTAATCCTAACACTAACCCAAACTCTAAGCTTGATCCTAAATAGAACACTAACTCTAATTCGAAACCTGAACCTAAACCGAAATCTTACGCTACACCTAACCCTAAACCTAACCCTAACTCTAATCCTAAACATAACACTTACCCTAAACCCTCACCTTAACTGTGAAACTAACCATAACCCTCACCCTAAACCCTAACAATATCCCCCAACCATAACCCTATGGCTATCCCTAAACCGAACACTAACCTGAATCCCTAAGCCCTAACGATAACACTAACGCTAACCCAAACCCTAACCCCTAACACCAAAGCCTAACCCAAACCTTAACACTAACTCTCACCCTAACTCTAACACTAACCCTAAACCTAATCATAAACCTAACCCTAACCCTAACCCAAAACTAAGCATGACCAGAACCACAATGACTAACCGGAACCCTCACCCAAACCCTAACCCTAAACTAAAACTGTAACCCCTAACACCTTACCAGAACCATAATCCTAACCCTACCCAAACCTAACCCTAAACCTCACCCTCACCCCAACCACAACGCCTAACACAAACCGTGACCCTAACCCTATCCGTAACACTAAACTTAACCCTAACCTAAAACCTAAAACTAACCCTAAAGCTAAACAGAACCCGTAAACTTTACCCTAACACGAAACACAACCTTAACACTAACCTGAAACCTAAACCAAACCTTAGCCATAACCCTAACCCTAACCCTCACCCTCACCCTATCTTAAACTTCACCGTATCCCTAACCTAAAGCTCACCCGAACTCTAAACCTGTCCCTACCCCGCAACCTAACCCTAATCTTAACCTTGGCCCACCTGTAACCCTAAAACTAACCGTTACAATAACTCTGATCCGAAACCTCACCCTAAAGCTCATCCGAATCCTAACCCTGACCGTAATCCTAACACTGACCGTAACCCTAACCTAACCTTAACCCTAACTTTAACCCTGCCATAAACTCAAACCTAACCCTCACCCCTAACAATAACTCTAACCCTAACCCTAAAACGAACCCTCACCTTTAACCAAAATTTCACCCTACCCATCACCCTAAACCTACCCTAACTTCATGGCAATCCTAACCTTAACCTAAATTAAACCTAACCCTGAACCTACCTCTAACCCTAACCCTAACCCTAAACCTAACCCCATCCCTAACCCTGACCCTAACGTGAACCCTAACCCCTAACCCTAACCCTAACTCTCACACTTAACATAAACTTCACCCTAACCCTAACCCTAAAACTAAACATAATACTCCATCTCCCCCAACTCTGACCCTGACCCTAATCCTAACCATAAACCTAACCCTAACCCTAAACTTAACCCTAACCCTGTCCCTAACTCTATCTCTAACCCTAATCCTAACCTTAAAACTTACCCTACACACTCAGCTTCAATGGAAACCTAGCACTAACCCTCACACTAACATCTAAACCTAAACCCTACCCTTAACCTAAGCCTATCTCTAACCTTAACCTAGACCTGAACCTAACCATGACTTAACCCTAACACTTACCCTAACCCTAAAACTAATCTTAACCCTAAACCTAATCCTAACCTTAACCCTAACCCTAACGCCTAATGCTGAGGCTAAGCTCAACCCTCACCCTTAACTTAAACCTCACCCTAACTCTAACCCTAAACCGAACCCTATCCCTAAAGCTCACCCTAAACCTGACCCTAACATTAATCCAAACACCAAAACCTAACCCTCACACTAATACTAACCCTCAACCTAACCCTAACCTGATCCTAACCTTCACTCAAACACCTAACTCTAATATTTACCCTAAACCTAATCTTATCCTTCACCCTAAACCTAAGCCTAACCCTAAAACTAAACCGAACCCTAAACTATTCTCTCACTCGAGCCAAAACCTAAACCTAACCCTAAGCCTCAATCTAACCCTGACCCTAACCGAGAAACCGTAAAACATCAGCTTAACCGTCAACCTAACACTAACCCTCACACGAACCCTAACCCTTTCCCTAAACCTAAGCCTATCCCTAATCCTAACCCTAACCCTGACCTAAACTTAACCCTTACCCTAACCCTAAACTTAACCCTAACCTTAACTCTCCCCTAACCCTAACCCTTACAATCACTCTAAAGCTGACCCTAACCCTACACCCTAACTCTAACTCTAAACCTAACCCTAACCTAGCCCTACCTTTGACCGTAAACCAAGCCTTAACCCTAACCTTCTCCCTACCCTAACCTAACCCTAAACCAAATTCTAATACTAAGCTTAATCCTAACTCTAACCTTAACCCTAACCCTTACACTAACCCTCACTATTACCTGAAAATTCACCCTAACCCTAACCCTAACTCTAACTCTAACCCTAACCATAGCACCTACCCTAAACCCTCACCTTAACTGTAAACCTAACCCTAACCCTCACCCTCACCCTAACCTCTAACCGTATCCCCAAATCTAAACCTAACGCTATCCCTAAACTTGTCCCTAACTGTAACCCAAACACAAACAGTAACCCTAATCTAACACTAACCCTAAACTTAACCCTACCCTAACCATAAAGCTAACCCTAACGCCCTAAACCTAACCTCTAACACTAAGTATAATCCTCACCGTAATCCTAACCCTTTTCTTAACCCTCACCCTGAACCTAAACGTCACTCTAACCCTGAACCTAAATCTAACATTAACACTAAAAGTAACTCCTAACCCTAACCCGAACCCTAAACCTAACCTTAACACTAACCTGAACACAAAATCAAACTCTAGCCCTAACCATAATAACCCTCGCCCCATCCTAAATTTCATCCAACCCTAACCTTAACCCTAAACCTAAACCTAACCCAAACCCTAACCTTAAACCAAACTCTAACCATAACGCTACTCCACCTCTTACCCTAAAACTAAGCCTTACATTAGCCCTGAATCTAACCCCAGACCTAGTCCGAATTCTAACCGTAGACCTAATCCTAACACTAACCCAAACTCTAAGCTTGATCCTAAATAGAACACTAACTCTAATTCGAAACCTGAACCTAAACCGAAATCTTACGCTACACCTAACCCTAAACCTAACCCTAACTCTAATCCTAAACATAACACTTACCCTAAACCCTCACCTTAACTGTGAAACTAACCATAACCCTCACCCTAAACCCTAACAATATCCCCCAACCATAACACTATGGCTATCCCTAAACCGAACACTAACCTGAATCCCTAAGCCCTAACGATAACACTAACGCTAACCCAAACCCTAACCCCTAACACCAAAGCCTAACCCAAACCTTAACACTAACTCTCACCCTAACTCTAACACTAACCCTAAACCTAATCATAAACCTAACCCTAACCCTAACCCAAAACTAAGCATGACCAGAACCACAATGACTAACCGGAACCCTCACCCAAACCCTAACCCTAAACTAAAACTGTAACCCCTAACACCTTACCAGAACCATAATCCTAACCCTACCCAAACCTAACCCTAAACCTCACCCTCACCCCAACCACAACGCCTAACACAAACCGTGACCCTAACCCTATCCGTAACACTAAACTTAACCCTAACCTAAAACCTAAAACTAACCCTAAAGCTAAACAGAACCCGTAAACTTTACCCTAACACGAAACACAACCTTAACACTAACCTGAAACCTAAACCAAACCTTAGCCATAACCCTAACCCTAACCCTCACCCTCACCCTATCTTAAACTTCACCGTATCCCTAACCTAAAGCTCACCCGAACTCTAAACCTGTCCCTACCCCGCAACCTAACCCTAATCTTAACCTTGGCCCACCTGTAACCCTAAAACTAACCGTTACAATAACTCTGATCCGAAACCTCACCCTAAAGCTCATCCGAATCCTAACCCTGACCGTAATCCTAACACTGACCGTAACCCTAACCTAACCTTAACCCTAACTTTAACCCTGCCATAAACTCAAACCTAACCCTCACCCCTAACAATAACTCTAACCCTAACCCTAAAACGAACCCTCACCTTTAACCAAAATTTCACCCTACCCATCACCCTAAACCTACCCTAACTTCATGGCAATCCTAACCTTAACCTAAATTAAACCTAACCCTGAACCTACCTCTAACCCTAACCCTAACCCTAAACCTAACCCCATCCCTAACCCTGACCCTAACGTGAACCCTAACCCCTAACCCTAACCCTAACTCTCACACTTAACATAAACTTCACCCTAACCCTAACCCTAAAACTAAACATAATACTCCATCTCCCCCAACTCTGACCCTGACCCTAATCCTAACCATAAACCTAACCCTAACCCTAAACTTAACCCTAACCCTGTCCCTAACTCTATCTCTAACCCTAATCCTAACCTTAAAACTTACCCTACACACTCAGCTTCAATGGAAACCTAGCACTAACCCTCACACTAACATCTAAACCTAAACCCTACCCTTAACCTAAGCCTATCTCTAACCTTAACCTAGACCTGAACCTAACCATGACTTAACCCTAACACTTACCCTAACCCTAAAACTAATCTTAACCCTAAACCTAATCCTAACCTTAACCCTAACCCTAACGCCTAATGCTGAGGCTAAGCTCAACCCTCACCCTTAACTTAAACCTCACCCTAACTCTAACCCTAAACCGAACCCTATCCCTAAAGCTCACCCTAAACCTGACCCTAACATTAATCCAAACACCAAAACCTAACCCTCACACTAATACTAACCCTCAACCTAACCCTAACCTGATCCTAACCTTCACTCAAACACCTAACTCTAATATTTACCCTAAACCTAATCTTATCCTTCACCCTAAACCTAAGCCTAACCCTAAAACTAAACCGAACCCTAAACTATTCTCTCACTCGAGCCAAAACCTAAACCTAACCCTAAGCCTCAATCTAACCCTGACCCTAACCGAGAAACCGTAAAACATCAGCTTAACCGTCAACCTAACACTAACCCTCACACGAACCCTAACCCTTTCCCTAAACCTAAGCCTATCCCTAATCCTAACCCTAACCCTGACCTAAACTTAACCCTTACCCTAACCCTAAACTTAACCCTAACCTTAACTCTCCCCTAACCCTAACCCTTACAATCACTCTAAAGCTGACCCTAACCCTACACCCTAACTCTAACTCTAAACCTAACCCTAACCTAGCCCTACCTTTGACCGTAAACCAAGCCTTAACCCTAACCTTCTCCCTACCCTAACCTAACCCTAAACCAAATTCTAATACTAAGCTTAATCCTAACTCTAACCTTAACCCTAACCCTTACACTAACCCTCACTATTACCTGAAAATTCACCCTAACCCTAACCCTAACTCTAACTCTAACCCTAACCATAGCACCTACCCTAAACCCTCACCTTAACTGTAAACCTAACCCTAACCCTCACCCTCACCCTAACCTCTAACCGTATCCCCAAATCTAAACCTAACGCTATCCCTAAACTTGTCCCTAACTGTAACCCAAACACAAACAGTAACCCTAATCTAACACTAACCCTAAACTTAACCCTACCCTAACCATAAAGCTAACCCTAACGCCCTAAACCTAACCTCTAACACTAAGTATAATCCTCACCGTAATCCTAACCCTTTTCTTAACCCTCACCCTGAACCTAAACGTCACTCTAACCCTGAACCTAAATCTAACATTAACACTAAAAGTAACTCCTAACCCTAACCCGAACCCTAAACCTAACCTTAACACTAACCTGAACACAAAATCAAACTCTAGCCCTAACCATAATAACCCTCGCCCCATCCTAAATTTCATCCAACCCTAACCTTAACCCTAAACCTAAACCTAACCCAAACCCTAACCTTAAACCAAACTCTAACCATAACGCTACTCCACCTCTTACCCTAAAACTAAGCCTTACATTAGCCCTGAATCTAACCCCAGACCTAGTCCGAATTCTAACCGTAGACCTAATCCTAACACTAACCCAAACTCTAAGCTTGATCCTAAATAGAACACTAACTCTAATTCGAAACCTGAACCTAAACCGAAATCTTACGCTACACCTAACCCTAAACCTAACCCTAACTCTAATCCTAAACATAACACTTACCCTAAACCCTCACCTTAACTGTGAAACTAACCATAACCCTCACCCTAAACCCTAACAATATCCCCCAACCATAACACTATGGCTATCCCTAAACCGAACACTAACCTGAATCCCTAAGCCCTAACGATAACACTAACGCTAACCCAAACCCTAACCCCTAACACCAAAGCCTAACCCAAACCTTAACACTAACTCTCACCCTAACTCTAACACTAACCCTAAACCTAATCATAAACCTAACCCTAACCCTAACCCAAAACTAAGCATGACCAGAACCACAATGACTAACCGGAACCCTCACCCAAACCCTAACCCTAAACTAAAACTGTAACCCCTAACACCTTACCAGAACCATAATCCTAACCCTACCCAAACCTAACCCTAAACCTCACCCTCACCCCAACCACAACGCCTAACACAAACCGTGACCCTAACCCTATCCGTAACACTAAACTTAACCCTAACCTAAAACCTAAAACTAACCCTAAAGCTAAACAGAACCCGTAAACTTTACCCTAACACGAAACACAACCTTAACACTAACCTGAAACCTAAACCAAACCTTAGCCATAACCCTAACCCTAACCCTCACCCTCACCCTATCTTAAACTTCACCGTATCCCTAACCTAAAGCTCACCCGAACTCTAAACCTGTCCCTACCCCGCAACCTAACCCTAATCTTAACCTTGGCCCACCTGTAACCCTAAAACTAACCGTTACAATAACTCTGATCCGAAACCTCACCCTAAAGCTCATCCGAATCCTAACCCTGACCGTAATCCTAACACTGACCGTAACCCTAACCTAACCTTAACCCTAACTTTAACCCTGCCATAAACTCAAACCTAACCCTCACCCCTAACAATAACTCTAACCCTAACCCTAAAACGAACCCTCACCTTTAACCAAAATTTCACCCTACCCATCACCCTAAACCTACCCTAACTTCATGGCAATCCTAACCTTAACATAAATTAAACCTAACCCTGAACCTACCTCTAACCCTAACCCTAACCCTAAACCTAACCCCATCCCTAACCCTGACCCTAACGTGAACCCTAACCCCTAACCCTAACCCTAACTCTCACACTTAACATAAACTTCACCCTAACCCTAACCCTAAAACTAAACATAATACTAAATCTCCCCCAACTCTGACCCTGACCCTAATCCTAACCATAAACCTAACCCTAACCCTAAACTTAACCCTAACCCTGTCCCTAACTCTATCTCTAAGCCTAATCCTAACCTTAAAACTTACCCTACACACTCAGCTTCAATGGAAACCTAGCACTAACCCTCACACTAACATCTAAACCTAAACCCTACCCTTAACCTAAGCCTATCTCTAACCTTAACCTAGCCCTAAACCTAACCATGACTTAACCCTAACACTTACCCTAACCCTAAAACTAATCTTAACCCTAAACCTAATCCTAACCTTAACCCTAACCCTAACGCCTAATGCTGAGGCTAAGCTCAACCCTCACCCTTAACTTAAACCTCACCCTAACTCTAACCCTAAACCGAACCCTAACCCTAAACCGAACCCTATCCCTAAAGCTCACCCTAAACCTGACCCTAACATTAATCCAAACACCAAACTTAACCCTCACACTAATACTAACCCTCAACGTAACCCTAACCTATTCCTAAACTTCACTCAAACACCTAACTCTAATATTTACCCTAAACCTAATCTTATCCTTCACCCTAAACCTAAGCCTAACCCTAAAACTAAACCGAACCCTAAACTATTCTCTCACTCGAGCCAAAACCTAAACCTAACCCTAAGCCTCAATCTAACCCTGACCCTAACCGAGAAACCGTAAAACATCAGCTTAACCGTCAACCTAACACTAACCCTCACACGAACCCTAACCCTTTCCCTAAACCTAAGCCTATCCCTAATCCTAACCCTAACCCTGACCTAAACTTAACCCTTACCCTAACCCTAAACTTAACCCTAACCTTAACTCTACCCTAACCCTAACCCTTACAATCACTCTAAAGCTGACCCTAACCCTACACCCTAACTCTAACTCTAAACCTAACCCTAACCTAGCCCTACCTTTGACCGTAAACCAAGCCTTACCTCTAACCTTCTCCCTACCCTAACCTAACCCTAAACCAAATTCTAATACTAAGCTTAATCCTAACTCTAACCTTAACCCTAACCCTTACACTAACCCTCACTATTACCTGAAAATTCACCCTAACCCTAACCCTAACCCTAACTCTAACTCTAACCCTAACCTTACCACCTACCCTAAACCCTCACCTTAACTGTAAACCTAACCCTAACCCTCACCCTCACCCTAACCTATAACCGTATCCCCAAATCTAAACCTAACGCTATCCCTAAACTTGTCCCTAACCCTAACCCAAACACAAACACTAACCCTAATCTAACACTAACCCTAAACTTAACCCTACCCTAACCATAAACCTAACCCTAACGCCCTAAACCTAACCTCTAACACTAAGTATAATCCTCACCGTAATCCTAACCCTTTTCTTAAACCTCACCCTGAACCTAAACGTCACTCTAACCCTGAACCTAAATCTAACATTAACACTACAAGTAACTCCTAACCCTAACCCGAACCCTAAACCTAACCTTAACACTAACCTGAACACAAAATCAAACTCTAGCCCTAACCATAATAACCCTCGCCCCATCCTAAATTTCATCCAACCCTAACCTTAACCCTAAACCTAAACCTAACCCAAACCCTAACCTTAAACCAAACTCTAACCATAACGCTACTCCACCTCTTACCCTAAAACTAAGCCTTACATTAGCCCTGAATCTAACCCCAGACCTAGTCCGAATTCTAACCGTAGACCTAATCCTAACACTAACCCAAACTCTAAGCTTGATCCTAAATAGAACACTAACTCTAATTCGAAACCTGAACCTAAACCGAAATCTCACGCTACACCTAACCCTAAACCTAACCCTAACTCTAATCCTAAACATAACACTTACCCTAAACCCTCACCTTAACTGTGAAACTAACCATAACCCTCACCCTAAACCCTAACAATATCCCTCAACCATAACCCTATGGCTATCCCTAAACCGAACACTAACCTGAATCCCTAAGCCCTAACGATAACACTAACGCTAACCCAAACCCTAACCCCTAACACCAAAGCCTAACCCAAACCTTAACACTAACTCTCACCCTAACTCTAACACTAACCCTAAACCTAATCATAAACCTAACCCTAACCCTAACCCAAAACTAAGCATGACCAGAACCACAATGACTAACCGGAACCCTCACCCAAACCCTAACCCTAAACTAAAACTGTAACCCCTAACACCTTACCAGAACCATAATCCTAACCCTACCCAAACCTAACCCTAAACCTCACCCTCACCCCAACCACAACGCCTAACACAAACCGTGACCCTAACCCTATCCGTAACACTAAACTTAACCCTAACCTAAAACCTAAAACTAACCCTAAAGCTAAACAGAACCCGTAAACTTTACCCTAACACGAAACACAACCTTAACACTAACCTGAAACCTAAACCAAACCTTAGCCATAACCCTAACCCTAACCCTCACCCTCACCCTATCTTAAACTTCACCGTATCCCTAACCTAAAGCTCACCCGAACTCTAAACCTGTCCCTACCCCGCAACCTAACCCTAATCTTAACCTTGGCCCACCTGTAACCCTAAAACTAACCGTTACAATAACTCTGATCCGAAACCTCACCCTAAACCTCATCCGAATCCTAACCCTGACCGTAATCCTAACACTGACCGTAACCCTAACCTAACCTTAACCCTAAATTTAACCCTGCCATAAACTCAAACCTAACCCTCACCCCTAACAATAACTCTAACCCTAACCCGAAAACGAACCCTCACCTTTAACCAAAATTTCACCCTACCCATAACCCTAAACCTACCCTAACTTCATGGCAATCCTAACCTTAACCTAAATTAAACCTAACCCTGAACCTACCTCTAACCCTAACCCTAACCCTAAACCTAACCCCATCCCTAACCCTGACCCTAACGTGAACCCTAACCCCTAACCCTAACCCTAACTCTCACACTTAACATAAACTTCACCCTAACCCTAACCCTAAAACTAAACATAATACTCAATCTCCCCCAACTCTGACCCTGACCCTAATCCTAACCATAAACCTAACCCTAACCCTAAACTTAACCCTAACCCTGTCCCTAACTCTATCTCTAACCCTAATCCTAACCTTAAAACTTACCCTACACACTCAGCTTCAATGGAAACCTAGCACTAACCCTCACACTAACATCTAAACCTAAACCCTACCCTTAACCTAAGCCTATCTCTAACCTTAACCTAGACCTGAACCTAACCATGACTTAACCCTAACACTTACCCTAACCCTAAAACTAATCTTAACCTTAAACCTAATCCTAACCTTAACCCTAACCCTAACGCCTAATGCTGAGGCTAAGCTCAACCCTCACCCTTAACTTAAACCTCACCCTAACTCTAACCCTAAACCGAACCCTAGCCCTAAAGCTCACCCTAAACCTGACCCTAACATTAATCCAAACACCAAAACCTAACCCTCACACTAATACTAACCCTCAACCTAACCCTAACCTGATCCTAACCTTCACTCAAACACCTAACTCTAATATTTACCCTAAACCTAATCTTATCCTTCACCCTAAACCTAAGCCTAACCCTAAAACTAAACCGAACCCTAAACTATTCTCTCACTCGAGCCAAAACCTAAAGCTAACCCTAAGCCTCAATCTAACCCTGACCCTAACCGAGAAACCGTAAAACATCAGCTTAACCGTCAACCTAACACTAACCCTCACACGAACCCTAACCCTTTCCCTAAACCTAAGCCTATCCCTAATCCTAACCCTAACCCTGACCTAAACTTAACCCTTACCCTAACCCTAAACTTAACCCTAACCTTAACTCTCCCCTAACCCTAACCCTTACAATCACTCTAAAGCTGACCCTAACCCTACACCCTAACTCTAACTCTAAACCTAACCCTAACCTAGCCCTACCTTTGACCGTAAACCAAGCCTTAACCCTAACCTTCTCCCTACCCTAACCTAACCCTAAACCAAATTCTAATACTAAGCTTAATCCTAACTCTAACCTTAACCCTAACCCTTACACTAACCCTCACTATTACCTGAAAATTCACCCTAACCCTAACCCTAACTCTAACTCTAACCCTAACCATAGCACCTACCCTAAACCCTCACCTTAACTGTAAACCTAACCCTAACCCTCAGCCTCACCCTAACCTCTAACCGTATCCCCAAATCTAAACCTAACGCTATCCCTAAACTTGTCCCTAACTGTAACCCAAACACAAACAGTAACCCTAATCTAACACTAACCCTGAACTTAACCCTACCCTAACCATAAAGCTAACCCTAACGCCCTAAACCTAACCTCTAACACTAAGTATAATCCTCACCGTAATCCTAACCCTTTTCTTAACCCTCACCCTGAACCTAAACGTCACTCTAACCCTGAACCTAAATCTAACATTAACACTAAAAGTAACTCCTAACCCTAACCCGAACCCTAAACCTAACCTTAACACTAACCTGAACACAAAATCAAACTCTAGCCCTAACCATAATAACCCTCGCCCCATCCTAAATTTCATCCAACCCTAACCTTAACCCTAAACCTAAACCTAACCCAAACCCTAACCTTAAACCAAACTCTAACCATAACGCTACTCCACCTCTTACCCTAAAACTAAGCCTTACATTAGCCCTGAATCTAACCCCAGACCTAGTCCGAATTCTAACCGTAGACCTAATCCTAACACTAACCCAAACTCTAAGCTTGATCCTAAATAGAACACTAACTCTAATTCGAAACCTGAACCTAAACCGAAATCTTACGCTACACCTAACCCTAAACCTAACCCTAACTCTAATCCTAAACATAACACTTACCCTAAACCCTCACCTTAACTGTGAAACTAACCATAACCCTCACCCTAAACCCTAACAATATCCCCCAACCATAACCCTATGGCTATCCCTAAACCGAACACTAACCTGAATCCCTAAGCCCTAACGATAACACTAACGCTAACCCAAACCCTAACCCCTAACACCAAAGCCTAACCCAAACCTTAACACTAACTCTCACCCTAACTCTAACACTAACCCTAAACCTAATCATAAACCTAACCCTAACCCTAACCCAAAACTAAGCATGACCAGAACCACAATGACTAACCGGAACCCTCACCCAAACCCTAACCCTAAACTAAAACTGTAACCCCTAACACCTTACCAGAACCATAATCCTAACCCTACCCAAACCTAACCCTAAACCTCACCCTCACCCCAACCACAACGCCTAACACAAACCGTGACCCTAACCCTATCCGTAACACTAAACTTAACCCTAACCTAAAACCTAAAACTAACCCTAAAGCTAAACAGAACCCGTAAACTTTACCCTAACACGAAACACAACCTTAACACTAACCTGAAACCTAAACCAAACCTTAGCCATAACCCTAACCCTAACCCTCACCCTCACCCTATCTTAAACTTCACCGTATCCCTAACCTAAAGCTCACCCGAACTCTAAACCTGTCCCTACCCCGCAACCTAACCCTAATCTTAACCTTGGCCCACCTGTAACCCTAAAACTAACCGTTACAATAACTCTGATCCGAAACCTCACCCTAAACCTCATCCGAATCCTAACCCTGACCGTAATCCTAACACTGACCGTAACCCTAACCTAACCTTAACCCTAAATTTAACCCTGCCATAAACTCAAACCTAACCCTCACCCCTAACAATAACTCTAACCCTAACCCGAAAACGAACCCTCACCATTAACCAAAATTTCACCCTACCCATAACCCTAAACCTACCCTAACTTCATGGCAATCCTAACCTTAACCTAAATTAAACCTAACCCTGAACCTACCTCTAACCCTAACCCTAACCCTAAACCTAACCCCATCCCTAACCCTGACCCTAACGTGAACCCTAACCCCTAACCCTAACCCTAACTCTCACACTTAACATAAACTTCACCCTAACCCTAACCCTAAAACTAAACATAATACTCAATCTCCCCCAACTCTGACCCTGACCCTAATCCTAACCATAAACCTAACCCTAACCCTAAACTTAACCCTAACCCTGTCCCTAACTCTATCTCTAACCCTAATCCTAACCTTAAAACTTACCCTACACACTCAGCTTCAATGGAAACCTAGCACTAACCCTCACACTAACATCTAAACCTAAACCCTACCCTTAACCTAAGCCTATCTCTAACCTTAACCTAGACCTGAACCTAACCATGACTTAACCCTAACACTTACCCTAACCCTAAAACTAATCTTAACCTTAAACCTAATCCTAACCTTAACCCTAACCCTAACGCCTAATGCTGAGGCTAAGCTCAACCCTCACCCTTAACTTAAACCTCACCCTAACTCTAACCCTAAACCGAACCCTAGCCCTAAAGCTCACCCTAAACCTGACCCTAACATTAATCCAAACACCAAAACCTAACCCTCACACTAATACTAACCCTCAACCTAACCCTAACCTGATCCTAACCTTCACTCAAACACCTAACTCTAATATTTACCCTAAACCTAATCTTATCCTTCACCCTAAACCTAAGCCTAACCCTAAAACTAAACCGAACCCTAAACTATTCTCTCACTCGAGCCAAAACCTAAAGCTAACCCTAAGCCTCAATCTAACCCTGACCCTAACCGAGAAACCGTAAAACATCAGCTTAACCGTCAACCTAACACTAACCCTCACACGAACCCTAACCCTTTCCCTAAACCTAAGCCTATCCCTAATCCTAACCCTAACCCTGACCTAAACTTAACCCTTACCCTAACCCTAAACTTAACCCTAACCTTAACTCTCCCCTAACCCTAACCCTTACAATCACTCTAAAGCTGACCCTAACCCTACACCCTAACTCTAACTCTAAACCTAACCCTAACCTAGCCCTACCTTTGACCGTAAACCAAGCCTTAACCCTAACCTTCTCCCTACCCTAACCTAACCCTAAACCAAATTCTAATACTAAGCTTAATCCTAACTCTAACCTTAACCCTAACCCTTACACTAACCCTCACTATTACCTGAAAATTCACCCTAACCCTAACCCTAACTCTAACTCTAACCCTAACCATAGCACCTACCCTAAACCCTCACCTTAACTGTAAACCTAACCCTAACCCTCAGCCTCACCCTAACCTCTAACCGTATCCCCAAATCTAAACCTAACGCTATCCCTAAACTTGTCCCTAACTGTAACCCAAACACAAACAGTAACCCTAATCTAACACTAACCCTGAACTTAACCCTACCCTAACCATAAAGCTAACCCTAACGCCCTAAACCTAACCTCTAACACTAAGTATAATCCTCACCGTAATCCTAACCCTTTTCTTAACCCTCACCCTGAACCTAAACGTCACTCTAACCCTGAACCTAAATCTAACATTAACACTAAAAGTAACTCCTAACCCTAACCCGAACCCTAAACCTAACCTTAACACTAACCTGAACACAAAATCAAACTCTAGCCCTAACCATAATAACCCTCGCCCCATCCTAAATTTCATCCAACCCTAACCTTAACCCTAAACCTAAACCTAACCCAAACCCTAACCTTAAACCAAACTCTAACCATAACGCTACTCCACCTCTTACCCTAAAACTAAGCCTTACATTAGCCCTGAATCTAACCCCAGACCTAGTCCGAATTCTAACCGTAGACCTAATCCTAACACTAACCCAAACTCTAAGCTTGATCCTAAATAGAACACTAACTCTAATTCGAAACCTGAACCTAAACCGAAATCTTACGCTACACCTAACCCTAAACCTAACCCTAACTCTAATCCTAAACATAACACTTACCCTAAACCCTCACCTTAACTGTGAAACTAACCATAACCCTCACCCTAAACCCTAACAATATCCCCCAACCATAACCCTATGGCTATCCCTAAACCGAACACTAACCTGAATCCCTAAGCCCTAACGATAACACTAACGCTAACCCAAACCCTAACCCCTAACACCAAAGCCTAACCCAAACCTTAACACTAACTCTCACCCTAACTCTAACACTAACCCTAAACCTAATCATAAACCTAACCCTAACCCTAACCCAAAACTAAGCATGACCAGAACCACAATGACTAACCGGAACCCTCACCCAAACCCTAACCCTAAACTAAAACTGTAACCCCTAACACCTTACCAGAACCATAATCCTAACCCTACCCAAACCTAACCCTAAACCTCACCCTCACCCCAACCACAACGCCTAACACAAACCGTGACCCTAACCCTATCCGTAACACTAAACTTAACCCTAACCTAAAACCTAAAACTAACCCTAAAGCTAAACAGAACCCGTAAACTTTACCCTAACACGAAACACAACCTTAACACTAACCTGAAACCTAAACCAAACCTTAGCCATAACCCTAACCCTAACCCTCACCCTCACCCTATCTTAAACTTCACCGTATCCCTAACCTAAAGCTCACCCGAACTCTAAACCTGTCCCTACCCCGCAACCTAACCCTAATCTTAACCTTGGCCCACCTGTAACCCTAAAACTAACCGTTACAATAACTCTGATCCGAAACCTCACCCTAAAGCTCATCCGAATCCTAACCCTGACCGTAATCCTAACACTGACCGTAACCCTAACCTAACCTTAACCCTAACTTTAACCCTGCCATAAACTCAAACCTAACCCTCACCCCTAACAATAACTCTAACCCTAACCCTAAAACGAACCCTCACCTTTAACCAAAATTTCACCCTACCCATCACCCTAAACCTACCCTAACTTCATGGCAATCCTAACCTTAACCTAAATTAAACCTAACCCTGAACCTACCTCTAACCCTAACCCTAACCCTAAACCTAACCCCATCCCTAACCCTGACCCTAACGTGAACCCTAACCCCTAACCCTAACCCTAACTCTCACACTTAACATAAACTTCACCCTAACCCTAACCCTAAAACTAAACATAATACTAAATCTCCCCCAACTCTGACCCTGACCCTAATCCTAACCATAAACCTAACCCTAACCCTAAACTTAACCCTAACCCTGTCCCTAACTCTATCTCTAAGCCTAATCCTAACCTTAAAACTTACCCTACACACTCAGCTTCAATGGAAACCTAGCACTAACCCTCACACTAACATCTAAACCTAAACCCTACCCTTAACCTAAGCCTATCTCTAACCTTAACCTAGCCCTAAACCTAACCATGACTTAACCCTAACACTTACCCTAACCCTAAAACTAATCTTAACCCTAAACCTAATCCTAACCTTAACCCTAACCCTAACGCCTAATGCTGAGGCTAAGCTCAACCCTCACCCTTAACTTAAACCTCACCCTAACTCTAACCCTAAACCGAACCCTAACCCTAAACCGAACCCTATCCCTAAAGCTCACCCTAAACCTGACCCTAACATTAATCCAAACACCAAACTTAACCCTCACACTAATACTAACCCTCAACGTAACCCTAACCTATTCCTAAACTTCACTCAAACACCTAACTCTAATATTTACCCTAAACCTAATCTTATCCTTCACCCTAAACCTAAGCCTAACCCTAAAACTAAACCGAACCCTAAACTATTCTCTCACTCGAGCCAAAACCTAAACCTAACCCTAAGCCTCAATCTAACCCTGACCCTAACCGAGAAACCGTAAAACATCAGCTTAACCGTCAACCTAACACTAACCCTCACACGAACCCTAACCCTTTCCCTAAACCTAAGCCTATCCCTAATCCTAACCCTAACCCTGACCTAAACTTAACCCTTACCCTAACCCTAAACTTAACCCTAACCTTAACTCTACCCTAACCCTAACCCTTACAATCACTCTAAAGCTGACCCTAACCCTACACCCTAACTCTAACTCTAAACCTAACCCTAACCTAGCCCTACCTTTGACCGTAAACCAAGCCTTACCTCTAACCTTCTCCCTACCCTAACCTAACCCTAAACCAAATTCTAATACTAAGCTTAATCCTAACTCTAACCTTAACCCTAACCCTTACACTAACCCTCACTATTACCTGAAAATTCACCCTAACCCTAACCCTAACCCTAACTCTAACTCTAACCCTAACCTTACCACCTACCCTAAACCCTCACCTTAACTGTAAACCTAACCCTAACCCTCACCCTCACCCTAACCTATAACCGTATCCCCAAATCTAAACCTAACGCTATCCCTAAACTTGTCCCTAACCCTAACCCAAACACAAACACTAACCCTAATCTAACACTAACCCTAAACTTAACCCTACCCTAACCATAAACCTAACCCTAACGCCCTAAACCTAACCTCTAACACTAAGTATAATCCTCACCGTAATCCTAACCCTTTTCTTAAACCTCACCCTGAACCTAAACGTCACTCTAACCCTGAACCTAAATCTAACATTAACACTACAAGTAACTCCTAACCCTAACCCGAACCCTAAACCTAACCTTAACACTAACCTGAACACAAAATCAAACTCTAGCCCTAACCATAATAACCCTCGCCCCATCCTAAATTTCATCCAACCCTAACCTTAACCCTAAACCTAAACCTAACCCAAACCCTAACCTTAAACCAAACTCTAACCATAACGCTACTCCACCTCTTACCCTAAAACTAAGCCTTACATTAGCCCTGAATCTAACCCCAGACCTAGTCCGAATTCTAACCGTAGACCTAATCCTAACACTAACCCAAACTCTAAGCTTGATCCTAAATAGAACACTAACTCTAATTCGAAACCTGAACCTAAACCGAAATCTCACGCTACACCTAACCCTAACTCTAATCCTAAACATAACACTTACCCTAAACCCTCACCTTAACTGTGAAACTAACCATAACCCTCACCCTAAACCCTAACAATATCCCTCAACCATAACCCTATGGCTATCCCTAAACCGAACACTAACCTGAATCCCTAAGCCCTAACGATAACACTAACGCTAACCCAAACCCTAACCCCTAACACCAAAGCCTAACCCAAACCTTAACACTAACTCTCACCCTAACTCTAACACTAACCCTAAACCTAATCATAAACCTAACCCTAACCCTAACCCAAAACTAAGCATGACCAGAACCACAATGACTAACCGGAACCCTCACCCAAACCCTAACCCTAAACTAAAACTGTAACCCCTAACACCTTACCAGAACCATAATCCTAACCCTACCCAAACCTAACCCTAAACCTCACCCTCACCCCAACCACAACGCCTAACACAAACCGTGACCCTAACCCTATCTGTAACACTAAACTTAACCCTAACCTAAAACCTAAAACTAACCCTAAAGCTAAACAGAACCCGTAAACTTTACCCTAACACGAAACACAACCTTAACACTAACCTGAAACCTAAACCAAACCTTAGCCATAACCCTAACCCTAACCCTCACCCTCACCCTATCTTAAACTTCACCGTATCCCTAACCTAAAGCTCACCCGAACTCTAAACCTGTCCCTACCCCGCAACCTAACCCTAATCTTAACCTTGGCCCACCTGTAACCCTAAAACTAACCGTTACAATAACTCTGATCCGAAACCTCACCCTAAACCTCATCCGAATCCTAACCCTGACCGTAATCCTAACACTGACCGTAACCCTAACCTAACCTTAACCCTAACTTTAACCCTGCCATAAACTCAAACCTAACCCTCACCCCTAACAATAACTCTAACCCTAACCCTAAAACGAACCCTCACCATTAACCAAAATTTCACCCTACCGATAACCCTAAACCTACCCTAACTTCATGGCAATCCTAACCTTAACCTAAATTAAACCTAACCCTGAACCTACCTCTAACCCTAACCCTAACCCTAAACCTAACCCCATCCCTAACCCTGACCCTAACGTGAACCCTAACCCCTAACCCTAACCCTAACTCTCACACTTAACATAAACTTCACCCTAACCCTAACCCTAAAACTAAACATAATACTCAATCTCCCCCAACTCTGACCCTGACCCTAATCCTAACCATAAACCTAACCCTAACCCTAAACTTAACCCTAACCCTGTCCCTAACTCTATCTCTAACCCTAATCCTAACCTTAAAACTTACCCTACACACTCAGCTTCAATGGAAACCTAGCACTAACCCTCACACTAACATCTAAACCTAAACCCTACCCTTAACCTAAGCCTATCTCTAACCTTAACCTAGACCTGAACCTAACCATGACTTAACCCTAACACTTACCCTAACCCTAAAACTAATCTTAACCTTAAACCTAATCCTAACCTTAACCCTAACCCTAACGCCTAATGCTGAGGCTAAGCTCAACCCTCACCCTTAACTTAAACCTCACCCTAACTCTAACCGTAAACCGAACCCTAGCCCTAAAGCTCACCCTAAACCTGACCCTAACATTAATCCAAACACCAAAACCTAACCCTCACACTAATACTAACCCTCAACCTAACCCTAACCTGATCCTAACCTTCACTCAAACACCTAACTCTAATATTTACCCTAAACCTAATCTTATCCTTCACCCTAAACCTAAGCCTAACCCTAAAACTAAACCGAACCCTAAACTATTCTCTCACTCGAGCCAAAACCTAAAGCTAACCCTAAGCCTCAATCTAACCCTGACCCTAACCGAGAAACCGTAAAACATCAGCTTAACCGTCAACCTAACACTAACCCTCACACGAACCCTAACCCTTTCCCTAAACCTAAGCCTATCCCTAATCCTAACCCTAACCCTGACCTAAACTTAACCCTTACCCTAACCCTAAACTTAACCCTAACCTTAACTCTCCCCTAACCCTAACCCTTACAATCACTCTAAAGCTGACCCTAACCCTACACCCTAACTCTAACTCTAAACCTAACCCTAACCTAGCCCTACCTTTGACCGTAAACCAAGCCTTAACCCTAACCTTCTCCCTACCCTAACCTAACCCTAAACCAAATTCTAATACTAAGCTTAATCCTAACTCTAACCTTAACCCTAACCCTTACACTAACCCTCACTATTACCTGAAAATTCACCCTAACCCTAACCCTAACTCTAACTCTAACCCTAACCATAGCACCTACCCTAAACCCTCACCTTAACTGTAAACCTAACCCTAACCCTCAGCCTCACCCTAACCTCTAACCGTATCCCCAAATCTAAACCTAACGCTATCCCTAAACTTGTCCCTAACTGTAACCCAAACACAAACAGTAACCCTAATCTAACACTAACCCTAAACTTAACCCTACCCTAACCATAAAGATAACCCTAACGCCCTAAACCTAACCTCTAACACTAAGTATAATCCTCACCGTAATCCTAACCCTTTTCTTAACCCTCACCCTGAACCTAAACGTCACTCTAACCCTGAACCTAAATCTAACATTAACACTAAAAGTAACTCCTAACCCTAACCCGAACCCTAAACCTAACCTTAACACTAACCTGAACACAAAATCAAACTCTAGCCCTAACCATAATAACCCTCGCCCCATCCTAAATTTCATCCAACCCTAACCTTAACCCTAAACCTAAACCTAACCCAAACCCTAACCTTAAACCAAACTCTAACCATAACGCTACTCCACCTCTTACCCTAAAACTAAGCCTTACATTAGCCCTGAATCTAACCCCAGACCTAGTCCGAATTCTAACCGTAGACCTAATCCTAACACTAACCCAAACTCTAAGCTTGATCCTAAATAGAACACTAACTCTAATTCGAAACCTGAACCTAAACCGAAATCTTACGCTACACCTAACCCTAAACCTAACCCTAACTCTAATCCTAAACATAACACTTACCCTAAACCCTCACCTTAACTGTGAAACTAACCATAACCCTCACCCTAAACCCTAACAATATCCCCCAACCATAACCCTATGGCTATCCCTAAACCGAACACTAACCTGAATCCCTAAGCCCTAACGATAACACTAACGCTAACCCAAACCCTAACCCCTAACACCAAAGCCTAACCCAAACCTTAACACTAACTCTCACCCTAACTCTAACACTAACCCTAAACCTAATCATAAACCTAACCCTAACCCTAACCCAAAACTAAGCATGACCAGAACCACAATGACTAACCGGAACCCTCACCCAAACCCTAACCCTAAACTAAAACTGTAACCCCTAACACCTTACCAGAACCATAATCCTAACCCTACCCAAACCTAACCCTAAACCTCACCCTCACCCCAACCACAACGCCTAACACAAACCGTGACCCTAACCCTATCCGTAACACTAAACTTAACCCTAACCTAAAACCTAAAACTAACCCTAAAGCTAAACAGAACCCGTAAACTTTACCCTAACACGAAACACAACCTTAACACTAACCTGAAACCTAAACCAAACCTTAGCCATAACCCTAACCCTAACCCTCACCCTCACCCTATCTTAAACTTCACCGTATCCCTAACCTAAAGCTCACCCGAACTCTAAACCTGTCCCTACCCCGCAACCTAACCCTAATCTTAACCTTGGCCCACCTGTAACCCTAAAACTAACCGTTACAATAACTCTGATCCGAAACCTCACCCTAAAGCTCATCCGAATCCTAACCCTGACCGTAATCCTAACACTGACCGTAACCCTAACCTAACCTTAACCCTAACTTTAACCCTGCCATAAACTCAAACCTAACCCTCACCCCTAACAATAACTCTAACCCTAACCCTAAAACGAACCCTCACCTTTAACCAAAATTTCACCCTACCCATCACCCTAAACCTACCCTAACTTCATGGCAATCCTAACCTTAACCTAAATTAAACCTAACCCTGAACCTACCTCTAACCCTAACCCTAACCCTAAACCTAACCCCATCCCTAACCCTGACCCTAACGTGAACCCTAACCCCTAACCCTAACCCTAACTCTCACACTTAACATAAACTTCACCCTAACCCTAACCCTAAAACTAAACATAATACTCCATCTCCCCCAACTCTGACCCTGACCCTAATCCTAACCATAAACCTAACCCTAACCCTAAACTTAACCCTAACCCTGTCCCTAACTCTATCTCTAACCCTAATCCTAACCTTAAAACTTACCCTACACACTCAGCTTCAATGGAAACCTAGCACTAACCCTCACACTAACATCTAAACCTAAACCCTACCCTTAACCTAAGCCTATCTCTAACCTTAATCTAGACCTGAACCTAACCATGACTTAACCCTAACACTTACCCTAACCCTAAAACTAATCTTAACCCTAAACCTAATCCTAACCTTAACCCTAACCCTAACGCCTAATGCTGAGGCTAAGCTCAACCCTCACCCTTAACTTAAACCTCACCCTAACTCTAACCCTAAACCGAACCCTAGCCCTAAAGCTCACCCTAAACCTGACCCTAACATTAATCCAAACACCAAAACCTAACCCTCACACTAATACTAACCCTCAACCTAACCCTAACCTGATCCTAACCTTCACTCAAACACCTAACTCTA